>NW_016159248.1:0-8394 GCF_001687245.7 Rhagoletis zephyria | reverse complement strand
AACACGTTTTTCGCAGTAAAGTGAACTGCTTTGGCTGTTTCAACTCGTTCTTCTTTTCGCTCTATTCTTTGTTTACTTGTGGTACACAAATGTCAACGCCCAGGACGGCGCAATCTTGTATTCTATCATTCTTGAACGCATGGTATGTGCCTTGCCTCAACGCACGTTTACGCTACGTCGTTGACTGCACAGTATATACAGTAATGTGTGGTACATATTGGCGATCAAAACCGACAGTTTGGCTCAAATGTCTCCTATTTGACCGTGTGACCGCTCGTTTTCGTCAGTCAACGGCCATTTAAGTTTGGACTGATAGTGTGTTCCAAAAATTGTCCAGTCAAGTGAACGACAAGTATTCCGATAGCCTTAAGGAGCTGTCTGGGCGGATACACTGCCAGGCATTGGACTTATATTGTATTCGTAAATTTAGAATTTTAATTAATAAATTCACAAAATAACACAAATTCACGTTTTAAATGGCAATATAATCTAACAGTGGATATTTATTTATTTATTTTATTTAAACATATAAACTGGTTGTACAAGTAAGATATGTATGAATCTTAATAATCTTACTGTGGATTTTTTTTTAATTTTAAACTTACATTCTTAATTAAGCATTAGCGTGGGTCGAAAATACGCTTTTTGCTCAAAAACGAAAAATTAGTAATTATATTAGTTAATAATTTTTTTTACTAAAATTGTAATTATCTTCGAAAGTATTAGCCCTACATACTTTGATATATGGTCCTTTTTTGAAGGGAATCGAAGTAAGCAAAGAAAAAATTTCTTAGCACTTAAATTTTGATGGACTTGGGCGAGCCTAAGATATTGACCAAAAATTGTCATTTTTCACACAGATTGTTTTTAGAGCATAATCAACCATATTTTTTCTATTACATACCAATCAAAATTCTAAGAAAAAACGGGTTTTCGGCCCCCGCTATTAATCATTGATTGGTTAAATATAAACCCACATTTTGTTCATAAATAACAATTATATACATTCATTCATTCAAAGCTAAGTATGCATAACTGGGCTATTAACCAGACATTGTTAAAACGGCCCTTAGGGTTGTTCAATGTCTGATTAGCACTAATTGGAGGTAGCAGCTCCGGTTAAATACAACGACGGTTAAACATCATTATCGTCGTTTTCGACATCATGCATATTATCGTCGTTTTCGACATCATGCATATAACATGTGATCGATAAAGCAGTTTTTGTATTTAACCGAATATTCTACCTCCGATTTGTGTTAATCATACATTGTACAACCGGCCCTTAGGTCCGATTACCCAATGTCTGGTTAACAATAATCTCCGGTTTAACATTTTTATCGACGTATTCGAATCCATTTATATAACATTGTGTCGGTTAACCAGACATTGAGTAACCGGCCCTTAATCCTCGAAAAGAACTTTCTAATCATGAGGCGAAATTCCCCACAGTAAGTGTTACCGTGCGCGCAAAACAAAAACGCTGCACGCAACCCAAAAGTACTCCTCGGGGACCAATTAGTGAAAACCCATGGCGGAATTATACCAGGATTTTGGCACTGCCTTATTTGAAAAACTGCCTTTAAAATTTGACTATAAGGCAGCCGAATGTCGGAAAATAAAGCAAGAAAGCTGTTTTATTACTTCACCTGTTTATTGCGCCATGGAAAAATACTGCGAAAAGGTTTATTACTACCTTTGTTTCTTAACAGATAATTATCACAAATGATCACTAATTTCTGCTGGAAAGCATTTCTTAACCCAAGAAACTATCAGCTCTCTCTTGTTCTTATGCTTATTTTTTTAGCTCCCCTGCTGTCAAAACGTGACCGTGTCAGTGCCACTACCAGTGTTGCCGTTTTAGCCCTTTGGTGGCTAGATTTAGCTACCACATACTTTTTTTGGCCACATAAATTTAAAATTGCCCCTAGCCCTTTTTTTAGCCCTTTTATACTTGGCATGAAAAGTTGTATATGCTTAATTTGATCTACTTTTTTTTCATTTATGTAAGAGATGAATTTTTAAACTAAGAAAGACTGATATATATACATATACAGTTTAAAATAGATAAGTTTACGGCCCTTAATATGCTTAGTTTGTTAAATGGCCCATCAAGTCGATTGACTGTGTGTGTTCTTGTGGTGTGATTGTACCAGCTGCTGGTGTCGTGAGCGGTGAAATTAGCTCAATTTTCTAAGTAAAAAGTATTTAGGCGGAAATTTCTTGCACTATATGAGTCAAAGCCGTGTTTGTGGTAGATTAAGTTCACGATATTGCAGTTGTGAATTAAAAAACAAAAACAATGTTTAACAAAATTATAGAAAAATTATGAAATTTCGGCTCCAATCATTTCCATCTTACCTCGACCTCATTTGTCAAGAAATAAATATTGTACCAGCATGCTGGTAAGTTATATGCTTCGAGCCTGATGGTACAATCACTTGATGGAGCCAGCAAGCTGGTGTCGTATATTTCCCCTTTTATACAAAAAGGTTTTTGGTTGGATAAAATATTTGCTTTTTTCCAGAGTTCGTTGTTTTTCTATACCATTGCTTATTGAAAATGTTTGCGTGTATACTTATATATTTATATGTAAGTAAAAAATTTAAGCTACCATTTTTAGCCATAACGACTCTTTTTAGCCCTTTTTTTATAGGAATTTGGCTACCACTAAGAGGATTCGCGGCAACACTGGCCACTACCTATTTTGTGAGAGCGCCATGTAAATGAAAACTCACCACCGCGTGGCGGTGACGCTACCGTTGCCCGTGACGGCGAGAATCAAGAGCAATTTGGTTTTTCCCGTAAAACCGTGTCAGCTGTTAGCTTGATTCAATCGAATCATGATGAATATGGACGACGAGAAATTGATTGCGTTTGTTTCGACATACCCGGAAATATTTAATAAGAAAAATCGGTATTACAGGGCAGTCGAACGTAAAAAAAGTTTGTGGGAGCTCATCGGAAAGGAGCTAAATACGAGTGGTAAGTAAAGAATACTATAACCCATCTTTAAACTAGCAATACCTGTAATATTTTTAACAATATTTTTATAGGAGAAATATGTATGAGAAGATGGGTAGCTCTCCGTGACCGATATGGCAGGGAGCTGAGGAAAGCGGAAGCACCATCGGGCAACGAGGCACAATTTTATAAAAAGTGGCATCTGATGGAGGCAATGCAGTTCCTGAAGCCCCATATTATTACACGACCGTAAGATGCGCTACATTAAACTAATATACTATGTTCTGTTACCACCAAAATGAGCGCACGGCTCTTTTTTTTTGTTAATATTGGCAATGTTTTACATACATACTCAACATTTTTCGTTAATTTTGTATTAAAACATGGCTTATATTTTGGAAACTCCATTTAAATCCAAGAATGATACTGTGTACAAAAATTAAGAAAAATCTGCAAAGTTTCAGCAAAATCGCAAACTTTTTAATAGGAATTTCTAAAAAGAATTCAGGCATGTAGTTTTATAGCCGATTAAATTTTATATTATAATGTACAAATTTCAAATCTCTAAAAAATCGCGTTGGTTTTAGAGAATTTTTTTCGCTGACTGTCCTACGCATTTTTTCCACATACAAAATTTTCAGAATTTAACATATGTACCTAAGCCATAAAAAAAATTTAAAAAAAATTAGCATTTAAAACATTGCGAATATTAGCCGTACGATCAACTTTGGAAGTAACAGTATATCGTCGTTTAAAGTACAAAACCGCGTATCAGCAAAACGCAAAACCTCGGATAAAGGTAATGCAAAACCGCGTATGTACGCTTGCATAAATTATTTTCTAGAGACTAAAAACACTCATAATTCAAAATGGTTCTCTTTTTTATAAAGCAGTCGCAATTTCTGGCTGGTATATTTCAGGACGAATGGATAAGGATTGAGCCAATAGCTTGTGTGAGCAAATCCAATTTTTGGCAGCAAATGCCAGTTACGCGGTTTTGCAGAAAGACCATACGCAGTTTAGTACTTTAACAAGACGATATGTGTAATAATAGGGCTGTTCCGGATCTTGTGCATATGCTCTTGCATTTGCATATTCGTGGCATTTGTAAATTCACAACAATAAAATGCACACAGTTGTCATGGCAGCAAGCATAAAATTTGCAAATGCAGATCCAATATCATTTCCACAACATCCTGAACAGCCCTATTGTATATGAAATATTTTGAATTTGCAGAGTTCGATATTCGCAAAATATTTTCGCAAGTGCTGTGTCGCCATTACCTGCTGTCGGGGCACCGCTACCTTCGACATCGCCTACTCTCACACTGCCGTCGTCATCTCCCATCAAATTGCCTTCACCATCACCTCCTCTTATGCTATCGACATCATCCCTCGTATCGTTGTCTGCACCATCGCTTACCAGCGCAGTCTCGCAGCCCTTGCCACTTGGTCCGATCGCGGTGTCCCTACCTTCGCCATCGCCTCCTAGTGAAATCTCACCAACTTCAATATCACCACCTATCACAGCTTCGTTGCCCTCGCCATCGCCATCGTCATCGCTAGTAGCCTCACCAGCGCCCACACAAACACTGCGCTCCAGGGGTGGAAAACGGCGCGCAAACAATTTCGATGTGGAGAAAAGCATGCTGGAAGCAGTGGAATTGTTTAAAAAGAGATGCTTAGCTAGGGAAGAGCAAAATAAAAACTCTGCTTTGCATGGCTTTGGCATTACGATAGTTTCTATACTATCGAAGATGAGTGAAGCAAAGCAGTTGCGAACTATGCAACGCATTCTAGAAGTAGCGTTTGAAATGCAACAGGAGCCAGAATAATAATTGCTTTTAATTTTAATGTCCCTTTTAGCGTGTAAAATAAGTGTAAATGGTTGGGCTTTATACCGTACCATGTGAATATTATTTCATTGTAAGTTGATCCTTAAACTGTAGTGGTTTTAAGCAACAAAAATTCAGATAAAGTCATAAAACCCAATCATTTACGCTTATTTTATTGTGCAATCTACCATTTATATTCCCTTACTTTCATAAAGCAAGGCAAACACCACTCATCTTGGCATTCAACTGATTAAATTCTTCAATTGCGTGCGATTCACATGTTGAATGCCAAGTTGAATGTTGTAAATCTAACATAATACATACTTATTTTAATTAACATGTAAACTTTCTGTTTTGAAATAACAGTAACTGAAGTGTTCCTAGTTTTAAATGTAAATTTAAATAATACCAAAATATTACATATTTATATACAAAAACTTTTAAAATTAATAATGCGTCGTCTGGTTGTTTTAGTATCGTATAAATACATACATATGTAAATATACCCTGCAGAAAATCTGACTAGCTTAGAACTAGACCTTTTGCCGACAGTACTAGTTCTAGCTTCTTTTGCCGACAGTACTAGTTCTAGCTCAATACCCAAGCAATGCTTTCAACTGTCCAGTTTTACACTGACAAATTTAAACTTTTTTATATATTTTTCCGCATAAAAAACTGTGACAAGAATTTGTGACTGATACAGAATAGAGCTGTAAATCGAAAAAAGTTTATTAATAAGTATCTAATATACTCGTCAGTATAACAGGGAAACTTCGGTCAGGTCACAAAAAATTCAATTATCGCATCAACTGGAAGTTTGTAGGAATGTTATTATTTATTTAAAGATATTTTCGGATTCGATTTTTACATTTTTAATCAATCTAAAACTAGTAAGTAGATATGTGAATTAATGAAACAAAAGTATGTTGGGCAATTTATTTTAGATATACACTGGGTGACAAATGAAAATGTACACCTAGTTCTAATATAGTATTCACAATTATTTTCATGAAAAATTTTTTGCACTAGTTATTTATAAATAAATCAAATAAAATAAACTTTTTAATATACTACGCTTTTATAAATGGAATAAAAATTAGATAATAATATTTCTCAGTCCCATAGAATTTGTTGTGATATCTTTTGTGTTTGAAATTTTAGCAATAGCCATTATAAACCATTTATGATGATTAAAATTAAGTGGGCTACAAAACTGCATATTCGTAAATTTTGTAGAAATTCTGAATAAAAAGTTGAGCGTTTTGATGAAAACTTTTTGAATTTTTGTGAACTTTATATAAAGTGTGAAACTTGAAAAAAGTCAGCTAAAAATATTTCTCTCCACACACGATTTGGCAACTATACCCAAATAACGTATGTAACTATAACCAAATCATGTGTTGAGAGAAATACATTTAGATGCTTTTTTCTGGGTGTAGGACATAGTGTACACTTTCATTGGTTGCTAGTGTACATACAGTGGCTCACAGCTTATTTCGTGCACACACAAAAAAAAAGTGTTTTGTTAATATTAACAGAGTTTGTCATGTTAAATAATGTATGTTATTTTTTATAAGAATATGGTTCATACACTTAGAAATGCTATGTATGTATTTTTTATACAAATATGATTGATTCACTGAGAAAAGCTATTAGTAACGTCAGTTAAATATGTTCCTTTCAACACATGAATAAAAATCAATAAAAATTGCATACTTAAAATATTTTCATAGCTTTTGTACAAAGCTTGGAATTTTTTTTTTTTTATATTTGTTGTACTATCAACCATATTTAAAAAAATAAATAATTTATAATATACTGAACATGAAAAACTTTGTGAAAATTAACAAAGCGAAATATGCACGCTGTGAGTCACAGTATTTGTGAAGTAAGTTATGGTTCACCTAGGTTATGATCAATATTGTCTTGGAATGGTAAATACCCTTCATTTATGAAATAGTTGGCAAGCTTATCTCGCAAGTTAAATGCAGTAGCAGGTCCTCTACGTACTGCAGACCGCATGGCTAGTAAGGAGCGGTCATTTTCTATTTCGCAGCGCCATTCTCCAAGATGAACAACGTTGCCTGCTTTTACTTGGTCAACATAATTCTCCGGACAGTACCAACGATTCTGATCATTTAACATTATAAAGTTGTGTAAAGCTATACATGCCAATACAATTTTTTCGCAACTTTCCGGACAACATTCGATCGTTGTACGCAGTACTCTCCATCGAGCAGTCAATATCCCGAAACTATTTTCTATGACTCTTCGGGCATGTGAAAGTCGATAATTGAAGATTCGCTTCGTTCTCGTTAAGTTCGATCCGGGATAAGGGCGCATCAAATTGGTTCGCAAAGGGAATGCAGCATCACCAATGAAAAAATGGGGGAAAGATTCAGTCGACACGCTAGACAATGGCTGCGGAGGTGGCAAGGGCAAAGTATTCTGCATTAATGCTTGTCCAAATGGGGAAAGTTGAAAAATGCCTATAAAAAACGTATCAAAATTGAGTGAATATTAAACTAATATACACGTCTTACCTCCGTCACTTTGACTGCCAAAGCTTCCAATACTGACCGCTGTAAAAGTGTATTTTGCATCACATGCCGCCATCAAAACAATGCTATAGAATTTCTTATAATTATAGAACATTGCATTCGAATTGGCCGGGCACTTGATAGCAACATGTTTGCCATCAATTGCGCCGACACAATTTGGAATGTTCCATATATTATAGAAATCCTTAGCGATGTCTTGGTATTGAGACTCTGTTGGCTCGCTGACATATACCGGGGATAATAGCCGCCAGATTACCTCGCACGTCTCAAATACTATTTTGCGTACAGTTTCTTTTCCCAATTTGTAGCTCCCTGAAATGCTCTGCATCGATAATCCTTGTGACAAATATCTCATAATTATATAAGAAGTACATACGCATATTAATTTATTCTACAATACATTGACAGTCGACTTACAGTAACGCCAAGGAGAGCCTTTCCTCGGGACCAATCCGTTGCTTTGGTTTCCACAAGGATTTGCTTACCAATTTTAAAAGCATATCAAATATGTGCGGTGGCATCCTTGTTTGCAAAAACCATTGCTCTGGTTCTTTTGTTCTCATGAGTTGGAACGTTCGGAGTTGGTAACCAGCGGTGGCCCAGTTTTTATTAATGGGACGAATTCCATATCGTCTTTGCTTTTTATTATTTTTGTATTTTTTGTACAAATTGTACAACTCGCACAATCTAATAAACAATTCATCAATATCATCGGCTTCCATTTTGCTGTCGTTATTAAAGTGGCCAATACCGCGCCGAGACGCGAAAAACAAGAAAATAGAAGAATGCTCGAGGAATGACGTTTGACAGTTAGAAACGTGCGTAGTTTATAATTGGAATAATTTAGATAAATTTTCAAATAATAAGTCAGTTTCACACTAGTTCTTTTAAAGTAAATTTGTGCATAACATTTAGATATCTACTATTTGTATGTTTCACAGCATGCTTTTTTTTTTTTTTTTGGGATTTCGATGTGATGGCCGTGATCCAAGGCGCATCAATTACAGGTGATAGCGATAGAAGCTATGCTTCTT
>NW_016159247.1:87443-92454 GCF_001687245.7 Rhagoletis zephyria | reverse complement strand
GTTTCAGGCAGGCTCTTCCTAAACTATGTATTTGTCAATGTTATTGTGGCTTGTTAACATTTTATTTTTAATATTTTCATTGAGCTTTGTACCACGATTGTTTATTAGGAAAAATTGAAAAAGCAACAAAGTCTAAGCGGTAGAAGTTATAGCACTATTTCGGAGATCACCACATCTCCTCATCAGACTTCTTTTTCTAGACTTCAGCAGGGATCGAACCTGCGAATTCGATGTTCAAAGTCAGAAGCGTTAACCACTGAGCTATGTACATCCCGTAAACTCTTGTTGCTAAGAAGCACAGAAGAGAAATGACTGGCGTGCTGTTTTGGACTCGGCCAAAATCGCTTAGGCGGTTACAGCGCCAATTAAGAAGAAGAAGAAGAGAAGAAGGTAATTTAAGGTATTTTAAATTAATACTTACTTACNGTTACAGCGCCAATTAAGAAGAAGAAGAAGAGAAGAAGGTAATTTAAGGTATTTTAAATTAATACTTACTTACTAACAGTTATGCTAATACGATGAATTAAGTAAATTTACCTTGCGTGTTGTTATTTTTTAATGCATAAAAAATTTCTTTAAAAAATAATAAAATTTCCGAAACAATAATTTGTTGAAGTGGCAGTGATACTCGAGCATGTTACGAAAAGTATAAACGTCATAAGCACAGTCTATGTCAAAAAATTTCAAAGTGAAACTACATTCCTTTTTTGTATCATGGTATTAGTACTGAATGATAATGACAGATTGCATTCCCATAAACGTACAATCATACATGATTGAGTTTTTTTTTTTTTTCATTCACGTTCTCTATGTGAATGGGTATCAACCATTCCATAACACACTATATATTTTGTGTTTACAATTTGTAACCAATCTCAAGAATGGTTGTTAAATTTTTAAAATCAAACAATCACATTTTTTAGACGAATAAAATGAGAATGCACAATCAATTGATTCAATCATTACACAGCTCTGAAATTCAGGCAGCTTATATTTCAACTACAAAGGGACGTATATCATTGTTTTGATGGCATTAGTGGATGCAAACTATAATTTTACGAACATAAATGTTGGTGCAAAGGATCCGGATCTGACGGCGGGATTTTCTCCACTTGTGCATTAAGTGTAGCCCTGAAAAATAACGAACTTAGTTTGCCACCTGATAGACCTTTGCCAGGTGCCACTACACCAATGCCATTTAGAATTGTAGCGGACGATGCCTTTGCTTCATCAAGGTGCATAATAAAACCAATTTCAGCGAGAAATCTATCACCCCTGGATAGGGTATATAATTATAGAATATCTCGCGCTCGCCGGGTGGTGGAAAACGCATTCGGTATTGCATCCTCTCGTTGGATAGTTTTAAGAAAAACGCTTGAACATAAGCACGAAAATATGAACACAATAGTGTCCGCTTCATAACTTTTGTATTAAAAAAAGAAAAGTATACGTATCGGAAATTGTCGATACAGAAGACGATGGTAATTTAATACCAGGGCAGTGGCGATAAGAAAATCCGGTTATTCCATTGCAATGGTATCACAGCCGCACATTAAACACAACAAACGAAATTCGGGCTGAATATATGAATTATTTTACTTCAGAATGCGGGGAGTCGAGTTGGCAATATACAGTCAGATAAATAAAAATTTAAAAATGTTGACAAGTGGAATGCATATTTTTAAATAAAATACTTTTAACGCAACTACATATCATTCATTTACTGCAATAGAGTCATTACGCAAAAAAGCAAAACTGGGGAAAAACGGCTTTAAAGTTTTAAATTTACATATGCTCCGAAAGTAAAAATTAATATATATTTTGCTGTAGTGAGATACTGGTAATCTATACAGCTATGAAATTTGTATACAACATAGAAGAAGAGATAGCGGTAATTTCTGCATACTTTACTCAATACTTGTATTTTTTATTTTTTTGATACTATCAAACAAGGCGAATTAATATAAGGTGGTGTTACTAGCTCAGCTGATTTTGTGTATGTGTTTCGCCGCACGGCTTCTGATATCAAATTTAAAAATTTTGTTTGAATTTCTACACACACTCTTAGGTTGCAAACAGAGTGAAAGCGAAGCCGAGGACGAAGCCGAAGACGAATTGCTTGCTTTGCGGGCAAGCTGGCGAGTGTACATAGTGGAAGATGAATGATATGAAGATTTGTTTCTAAATAAAACCCTTTTTTTAGATAAAATCAAATAAAGAAAAAACAGCTATTCATGAAATAATTTGTATAGGACAACTTTTGGAGAATTTCGCCTCTTGAATTATGTGTTACGGCAAGATGGACAGACATTTTTCGAATATACAAGAATGCCAACTAATACGTTTGATAACATTTTGCAAAAAATTTAGCCAATTTCTTAAAAAACGCTTTTTTTCACAATTGCAAACAATTAAATAAATTGTAAATAACTCATCACAGCAAGCGATTCGTCTTTGAAAACAGTACCGCACTGTTTCAAGCTGACCGCTTGCGCAACGTCTTCATTTCGTTCGTCTTTGCTTGCACTGTGATCACTTTCATATGTTTACTACTGCACTGTTTTTCGTCTTCGGCTTCGCTTCCACTCTGTTTGCAACCTTACAGATTTTGACAGTTTATGCCGCCAAAGCAAAAACAAAATACATGTACATTTTTGTTTTGGTACTCCTGCTATCACCTTATATTAATTCGCCTTGCTATCAAAGTAACAGTGATTTTTTTTTAATGTACATATTTACCACTAGCGAATCTATTGGCCCGGCCTGTGAGATTTCGCCTGCCATATACTTAAGGGCGTTGTAAAACTCCCATTTCGGTTCCTGCGTGGCTCCGCTACCGCTTATAAATTTTCTTTATGCACTTGCATAAAATGTATGCGCAAATTCCGCAGCCTTTCCCGAACACAGTTTACGGGCACGCCAATTTGCATGGATATTTAATCCAATGCAGCTGCTTTTACATATTAGTACGAAAGTTTTTGTCAGCTTTACGCCACAAAGAAGGTCTCTGCTCCGCCTCCTCGATTATCTGTTAGTGGGTCCAAAATGTAGAAAATAAATTACAATACATGATGTAACAAGAAGTTTTAAATATTTTACCTTATCTTGAGAAGCCTTCATATTTTCCGAAACAAGATTGTTTATAATAATAACGTAATAAAATTATTGCAATAACACATTTTCCGAAACAAAATTGTTTATAATAATAACGTAATAAAATTATTGCAATAACACAGTGTGGCCACTATGAATAAATAGTTTTTTTTTTTGGAAATGCAACCGTGAGATCGACATTTTTTATCCGATCCCGATCATTACCCCATGGTGAAATTATAAACAGCTGGATACTCTTATAATTCAAGCCAGCAATGCTCGCAATCCCGTGCTTAATCAAAACAACATAAATCCAAAAATAAGCAAAAATCAAAATCCAAAAATATGGGTTATAATTAAAATATTTTCCATGTGAAAAATAATTTAACGACTTAGTATATTAAGTAAAATAATATATTTCAAGCATTTTTGATATTTAATTCAACAAATTTTTCATCATTTTACACAAATTTACGATCAGTGCCACACGACAACACTCGATTAGTTTGGCAGCACTTGCAAGAAATAAAAATTACTAGTGCAGCACGAGCAAGTATATTTCCGAAATCGATTTTCGCTCTTTCAGTTGCAATTACACCTTGCAAATTTTATGGCTGAAACTGATTTCCAAAAAGTGACAGAAAGATCTTTCTGGCTGTTCAAACATCGAAATAAAATTTTCATTTCTCAATTTGACAGCGAATTGCGTGCGAAAGACGGAAATATTGCCACGTCTAATAGGCTCTTAATTAGAGCTAGCAAAGCTGTTGGTTGATATCAATTCGAATTGTACTGATTGTCAAAAATGATGTGTTTGTTGTACATTTGTTCATGTTTGTCATTGTGCGTATAATTTTTTAGAGTAGTTTTTGTGCTCCCGCCATCACCTTGTATGAATCCGTCTCATATAAGGTAGTGTCACAGGAGCAGTTGAAATTTTCGTCCCGGTGTTTCTTAAAGAAAGCTATAAACGTAGCGACCGTTGGTTCAACTTGGTGATGTTTTTCTCTAGATTGCACCTTTTGGGGACCTGTTGAATGAATTTGTGTCTTGGTTGTATGAAAGATCAAAAAGTTTTGATTTTCTGGCAAGTTGTACAACTCGTCGCTACATTAATGGCCATGTTGTACAAACTTATTCTATTTTGCGTTTATTTTGTTCACTAAATAACCCAAAATGGATAACTCAGTCGAAATATGTACGTGCTTCCGTTGAATTTTATAAATGTAAGCCGAAACTATGAAATTGTAAAAATCAGATTTTACAATGAGACTGCTCGCAAAATTGCAATATTTGGGGGCAAAATGTCCAACTTGCATTATGTCAAAATGATGTGTTTGTTGAAATTCATTCTGTCATTTCCCTGTACTCAAACGTACTAGTTGTAAACTACCTCACAACTAGTATGAACCGCATGCCCAACTAGTCAGCCAACTATCTTTTTTCCATGCAATCAACTGATATTTTTAACATGGGGATGTCCTACGAGATGGCAATTGTCAGATTTCGTTCGAAAATATACCAGTCTCATACTAGTTCAAAATAGACAGAAAAATACTAGTCCAATTCGGACCAAAACGACTACTTTGGGAGTCAAAAAATAAAATGAATTCATGAATATTTAATAAAACACTTTTGATTAAGTACACTTTAATATATTACACATTTTTCATTAAGGGTTATTAAAAGTAAAGGTTTCAGGTACAATAAATACTATATATTTATCATTTTTAATAACATTGAATATGCAAAAGAAAACATTTTAGTTAAAAATAAAATGAAGACTATAGTTCATTTTTGAGTGAACTAAAATAAAAATAAAAGTTTTCGTCAATGTTATTGTGGCTTGTTAACATTTTTTATTTTTAATATTTTTATTGAGCTTTGTACCACGATTGTTTATTAGGAAAAATTGAAA
>NW_016159247.1:47414-82457 GCF_001687245.7 Rhagoletis zephyria | reverse complement strand
GCGGCAAATCAGCTGCACTTGATAGTAGTTGGTTGAATAAGCAAAATGAATTAGCAACAAGAGTTTACGGGATGTACATAGCTCAGTGGTTAACGCTTCTGACTTTGAACATCGAATTCGCAGGTTCGATCCCTGCTGAAGTCTAGAAAAAAGAAGTCTGATGAGGAGATGTGGTGATCTCCGAAATAGTGCTATAACTTCTACCGCTTAGACTTTGTTGCTTACAAGCCACAATAACATTGACAAATACATAGTTTAGGAAGAGCCTGCCTGAAACTATACAAAAAAGCAAATAAGCAAATGGATGTATAGAATTGACAACAACAACCACGCTGTCGAGTTTAAATAGCGGCAAATCAGCTGCACTTGATAGTAGTTGGTTGAATAAGGAAAATGAATTAGCAACAAGAGTTTACGGGATGTACATAGCTCAGTGCTTAACGCTTCTGACTTTGAACATTGAATTCGCAGGTTCGATCCCTGCTGAAGTCTAGAAAAAAGAAGTCTGATGAGGAGATGTGGTGATCTCCGAAATAGTGCTATAACTTCTACCGCTTAGACTTTGTTGCTTTTTCAATTTTTCCTAATAAACAATCGTGGTACAAAGCTCAATAAAAATATTAAAAATAAAAGTTTTCATTAAAATAAATTAAATTCATTAACTTGGCGCATTCCTGTCTTTTCTTTTTCAAATTTTACAAAAGTAATAATTAATGTTTAAAATTTTAGATTTGGATAAGAATGAAATAAATAAATAATTCAAGCAGTTATTAAATATTCTTAGCTTTTTTCAATAGTTTTTCTTGATGATTAATAATAGAAATTCAACAAATAATTATATTCGTGTAATTAAAACAAGTCAAAAATAATTGAAAATTATCAAAAATAACAAAATAATAATGATGTAATTAAAATTAATGAATTAATTAACGTTTTTTACGTAATTAATTATTACTCATTAAACGGTTATCCAAAGAAACATGCTTTAATTAATAATCATTATGAATATTAATCATTATTTAACAGGTCTTGTATAATTGAATACGTACTCCCTTTAATGGTTTACAATATACCCAAATAAAAGTTATAATATTTTGTTTACTTTATTGTATTAAACTGTGGAAGTCAAAACAGGGCATGAATAAATAGTTTGTACTTGGTACAAGTCTGGTAATTTTCGAACTAGTTCGGTTTCAATCAGGAAATTCTAGTTGTAAACTAGTATTTTTTCTGACTAGTTTGGGATTTCACTGCAGGGTTACTACCATGCATTTGAGTAGAAACTGAATGCGTGAACACCATTTCAGGATTTCAATTATACGCAAAATGGAGTTTATGCACTGAGTTTTTACTCAGATCCATGGAGTGATTTCGTAAATTGGTGTAGGGTCTGTATTTGTGTTATTACCTTTTATTGTACTGTGTTCATTTCAACTTTGTAATTTTGGAAATTTTAGATTTATGTGATTTTTGTGGTTCGTCAATCAAATAGAAAATTTTTATTATTCAAACTTTTCTCAAATTGTGTACAACAGAAAATAAAATAAGTTTTGTTATTTAAAATAAATACCTACATTATTGGCGATCCTGCCAGGAGCAGAAGGAAGCAGCCATTGCAATCTACAATTAAATGCGCCACCTGCAGTAGAAGCTGACCAGTCCAGTGGTAATTCAGTACTCGAAACATCGGAGAGCAACTTAGCATCGCCACCAGAACCACCCAAATTCTACAAAACTACAAGTTAAAAATTTTCCCTCAGCTAACGTACTGCCTCCACCGGTATCTGGTGGATAGAACACCACCTAGTGGAGAAGAAGAAGTTTTATGCACTCATACAAGGACTATCAGACCACCAGCAGCCCGTTTTGCTCCGGCCGTAGATAATAAACAATTATCTGAAGAATACTCATACTACGGCTATTCGGGTGCATATCATCAACCATCGCTAGAGGTACCAGGTGCCCCAGCAGTCCAATTTTATAGATTTGCAAAACAACTCTTTTCAAGAGGAGTTGGCAAATCCTTATGCTAGTCAAAATAATAATGAGGTGTATGCAACCTCAGTCAAGCTTCCACAATTTTGGACAAGTTGTCCAGAAGCTTGGTTTGTACATACAGAAATGCAATTTAACATGAAAAACATTACACAAGATACTACAAAATATGAACACACAATCACAGCGCTTCCGCAAGAAGTAATAGTTACAATATTAGATTTCATTCAAAATCCTCCGCATAACAACAAGTTTTCAGAATTAAAGAAAGTCTTAATTGAAAGACATTCTTTAAGCGAAAATAAGAAATTAGATAAAATTTTGTCAGATTCAGAGATGGGTGATCGTAAACCCTCTGAATTTTATCGGTCGCTCATGTTGCTTGCAGGTTCCAATTTTAGTCAAGATATTTTAAAGAAACTTTGGCTGAGAAAATTGCCAAAAAATCTTAGTGTGATATTAGCTAGTTCAAGTACCAATGATATAAATGAATTGGTGAAACTAGCTGATAATATTTGGGAAGTGATTAATAAAACCGAAATATCAGCTATGAATAGTTTTCAAAATTCTAAATCACAAGACACAATTATTGATAATTTAGTTAAAACGACGAATCTTATGTGCGAAAATTTTCAAAAACTTTCCTTTGAATTAAATTCTATTAAGCAACAAATTAATCAAAATTCTAGATATAGATCATATAATAGGAATTGTTTTAGAAGTCCATATAGAGGTAGATCAAAATCTCGTGATAGTCAAAATTGGTTATGTAGATACCATTACAAATTTGGTGATAAGGCTCAGAAATGTCAACAGCCTTGTGCTTTTTCTAAAAACAAAAATTCGTTAAACTAGAGTCATCCGTTGTTGTGGCGGCAAACAATGGAAATTTAGATATTACCACACGTCGCCTATTTATTTTTGATAAAGCAAACAAACTAAATTTTTTGATTGATAGTGGAGCAGAAATTTCTATACTTCCGGTAAAAAAATTCCCTCATACAAAACGTTCTTCAGATATAATACTTACTGCAGCCAATGGTTCAACGATTTCAACGTATGGTAAAAAGATTTTAAATATAAATTTAGGTTTAAGACGCGAGTTCCCATTTACGTTTCTCATAGCTGATATTGCGAAACCTATTATTGGTGCAGATTTTCTTTGCAAATACGGTCTCTTAATTGACATGAAATGCAAACGTTTAGTTGATCCAGTAACAAGTCTTTCGGTTAACACAGTTTCATGTGTTTGTAATATTTCGCTTCCAAAAATTTTTGTAGTAGAGAACAAGTATACAAGATTGTTGAAGGAGTTTCCTTCTTTGATCGCTGAACCAGATTATTCGAAACCGGTTAAACATTCTACGGTTCACAGACTTTTTACTGAAGGAAATCTGCCATTCTCTAAGCCAAGGCGCTTGGATCCGATTAAATTTAAAGTAGCCAAAACTGAATTCGATTTTTTAGTGAGGACAGGGATTTGTAGACCTTCAAATTCTTGTGTAGCATCTCCACTGCATCTTGTACCTAAAAAAGAACTGAATGACTGGCGTCCTTGTGGTGATTTTCGGAGACTTAATGTTGTGACTGTACCGGACCGTTATCCTTTACCTCATATTCAAGATTTTAACATGAATCTCAGAAATAAGTATATATTTTCGAAATTAGATTTGGTAAGGGCCTACCACCAAATTCCAATGGCAGAAGAGGATATCTATAAAACTGCAATAACGACACCTTTCGGTATGTTTGAATTTATACGAATGCCTTTCGGACTAAGAAATTCAGCGCAAACTTTTCAAAGATTTATTAATGAAGTAGTTAGTGGTTTAGATTTTGTTTTTACATATATTGATGATCTATTGGTTGCAAGTGAAAATGAAGAACAGCATTTTAAAGATCTCCGTATACTTTTCCAACGCCTAACAGAGTACGGGTTAAATATCAAACCAAGTAAATGTACTTTCGGTGTAACAAGTGTTGACTTTTTAGGACATAATATTTCTGGGGCAGGAATTAGACCCTCTGATGAAAAAGTGATAGCTATTCGTAGTTTTGAACGTCCTAAATCTATTAAACAGGCGCAGAAATTTATAGGCATGGTTAATTATTACCATCGATATGTACCAAAATTAGCTGAGTTTACGGCAGTTATCTACGATTTAATCAATCGAACAACTAAGAAACGTGACAAGTCCTTAATTTGGGATGACACAACAAATAAAGCCTTTGAATGTATTAAAGAAAAGTTTGCGTCTACGATATTGTTAAATCATTTTAACAAAGATGCCAAACTCTCTTTAAATGTGGATGCATCTAATACGGCAATTGGTGGTGTCATACATCAAACGTTTGATAACAAATCAGAGCCACTAGCTTTCTTTTCTAAGAAACTTTCTCCATCCGAGGTTAAGTACAGTGCATTTGACAGGGAGTTGCTAGCTATTTATTTGAACATTAAACATTTTCGCTATCTTTTAGAAGGACGACAATTTACAGTTTTTACGGATCACAAGCCTTTGATATATGCTTTGAGTTCAAAAACCGAACGTAGTCCGAGACAAACTAGACATATGGAATTCATTGCACAATTTACTAATGACATACGATATATTAAAGGACAGGAGAACATTATAGCTGACACATTATCTCGAGCTTTCGAAGTTGATGCAATTAAGGGTACAGAACTGAATTTCAAAGTTTTACAAAATGAACAAGAACAGGATGAGGAACTTAACACATTAAAATCTGGAGCTACATCACATAACCTTAAATTAATTCAAATTCCACTTTTAAATTTTAATATTTGGTGTGAAATGACAGGTGAGAATCCTAGGCCATTTGTTCCAAATTGTTTACGCAAGACAGTGTTTAATATGCTACATGGCATTACACATCCTGGTACAAAAGCTACACGTCGTCTAATTATTAAAAAGTACTATTGGCCAAAAATGCACAAAGAAATTAATATTTGGTCAAAAGAATGTATAAATTGTCAAAAATCGAAGGTTAATCGTCACACAAAATCTCCAGTAATTAAAATTCCGATTCCCAAAAGTAGATTTGATCATATTCATTTAGATATTGTTGGACCTCTTCCTGTATCGAAAGGACATCGTTACATTTTTACAATAGTTGACAGGTTCACGCGTTGGCCCGAGGCATATGCATTAAAGGACATTTCAGCGGCAGTGGTTGCAAATAAATTTTTTAGAGAATATGTTTCACGTTTTGGGGTACCGTTAAAAATCACTACAGATCAGGGTACTCAGTTTATGTCAAAATTGTTTTCGGAACTAACAAAATTGCTTGGTAGTCATCACGTTACAACTTCTGCATATCATCCTCAAGGGAATGGTATGGTAGAACGGTTTCACAGGCAGTTAAAAGCTACGATAATGGCTAGAAATGGAATCAACAATTGGTATGATGAGCTGCCGATAATACTTCTTGGTTTACGATCGATGTATAAAGAAAGTATTTCAGCCACATCATCTGAGATGGTTTTTGGGCAAAATTTACGCCTACCCGGTGAACTTGTTGTTCCATCTGAAGAAAAATTTTCCCCAATTGAAGTTTTAGGTAATTTACGGGAACATTTTAAAAATGTTAAATCAAATTTAAGGCATAATCAAAATTCTGATACTGGTGTATATATACCAAAGGATTTGGAGACTTGTAAATTTGTTTTTATGCGTGTTATTAATAAAAGATCATTGCAACAACCATACGAAGGACCTTATAAGGTTGTTGAAAAAAACAAAAAATATTTCAAACTTGAAGTAGATAATGAGGTTAAAACAATTCCGATAGACAGACTAAAACCAGCAATCATTGAAACAGAACTAATACCAGAAACAAACACTAATACAATGAATAACACAACATCAAATAAGAAACGAGTTACTTTTAATTTATATAACATTAATTCTCTAGAAGGGGGAGTATTGTAGGGTTTGTATTTGTGTTATTACCTTTTATTGTACTGTGTTCATTTCAACTTTGTAATTTTGGAAATTTTAGATTTATGTGATTTTTGTGGTTCGTCAATCAAATAGAAAATTATTATTATTCAAACTTTTCTCAAATTGTGTACAACAGAAAATAAAATAAGTTTTGTTATTTAAAATAAATACCTACAATTGGACTACGCATAAACGTGATCATTGTACGTATAATTTATAAGGTAATTTTATATTCTTATACTCTTACTCCTATATGAATATATAAATTCGAGATAAGAATATATGAATTCGCCTTGGAAGAAAGAAAGCGAATAAAAAGAAATGCCTACTAATCTGGTCTACTGAATCCATTATAAACATTTGCAATTATTTGTTAAATATACAATAGATAATTACGTAACAGTTCAGTTACTTCCATTACAATCCGGTGATGGTGTTACTAGAAAATGAATAAATAAATTGAATATCAGAAAATGAATTAAATGAAATGAAGTTATTGTTCTTCCAACTAAACCTGTGCATGTAATAGGCATGGGTAACACCGCGCTGCACCGCCCAATTACGCTAACACCGTAGCCGGAGTTACCGCGCCAAATCCAATATATGAAAAGCGCTAGCGCCATTAACACCAAGGAACACGTGACCCACTCACAATTCGCCTTAATTGTTTGAAAAATTACACGTACTCTTTTTTTTTGATTTGGAGTGGTGAGGACGCCTGAAACTTATGTATATTGGCAAATTTAAAGCTTTTACTCAAAAATGATAAGAATACCGTAGCAATTACTACATTCCTAGCAATTAAATTCGGTTGGCGGTACAAGTGTTACCCAGCGCAGACAGTTAAAGTAATAATATGGATGACACCACTGTATGGCCCGATCCAGAAAATAAAGGTCGCGCCATTCGCGGACCGCTAACCCTCTCTTCGTCGATTTGACAGCATCCACCCAATCGCTGACGTCATAATATACTTTTGTTTACATTCACTGTTGCCAACTTGATGCTTTTCGCACCAAATTTAGTGGGTATTCAAAACGCGAACATTTTTGAGTTTTGTGTTTGGTGCGATTTTGGTGCTTTTGTTTTTAGTTGGAAGACTTCAAATTAGAAAATCTTAAAAAAATGGAAAATGGAAATGGCAATCGAAAGTGTGCTAAGCAATTTTAAAAAATTTAAACAAAATCATGGCACAGTGACAATCATAAGCGACAACGAAATATGTGCAGCACCTTCAATCATGACAGAAGAAATCGACTGTTGTGCAAGAAACATTGATTTTTATTAATTTGAATCGGCATCCTTACAATAAAATTATGTATTCACATAAAGTCCATAAAATACACCAATAAAAATTGGGTGCTTTTTCAAATTCAAAACTTGGCAATACTGCTTTTTGTTCGATGCTTCTTCTTTTTCTTGTCGAGTTCGTCTTGCTCTCTCATTCTGGTATATTTTGACGTCACGGCCAGTTGCTCTCAGCTCGATTGGCGCAATCTTGTATTCTATCATTCTTGACTGTATGTGTAGGTGTATTACCCTGGATGACGATGGTTACTGTGGTGAAACTCGGATGGCGCTGTGTTCAAATCAGTACACCGCGCTATTGCGCTGAGTTAGTGCGCTGACACCACAGGTGGCGTCGGCGTTATTGAGCTAGCGCCATAAAAATTGCGTTGTTACACATGGCTAGAATGTAACTCAATCGCCAAATGGATTACCGAGCCGTAAACATATCTTTCACACCTTTTTTAAGAACTTTCACTTCTATCATGTGTACGGTACGACACACGCCTTTTTGATGTGTATACATCTTTGGTTTCGGTAGGGGTAAAATTTGCGAAGCTGTAACGCATAGTCCAACAGAAAATTTCGAAGGGCTTAGCATGTGTAATGCAGCAGAAAATTTTTAATTTAACTAGAAGCACCCTGTGTTTATTTGCTATTGCAAATGGTTGCATACATTTAGGCATATGCAGAGTAAGAGGAAATGTGGTACATATGATTATTACCTCCGATTATGCAAACACCGCGCATGCATACGGCTTGTTACCTATACATATGTATACATATTTCAGTTTGTATGTACACACATATGTATGAACTCATTTGTTGCGGGTTTTGATATTCGTAGCATGGTTTTAGGCATAGGTTTAGTAGTCTTGACAAAAAAAGCAAGGCGGAAACTTTAAAACTACTGAAATCATTTTAACTGGGTCCGTTGATAACTGATGAACATATAGAATATGTTAGTGTTGTTTTTTATCAATTGTTGTTTTCGGGTATGCAGTCCAATGCTTAGAATAATGCATAACCGAAAACAACATTTGATAAAATATAGAATACTAGTGAACCCGCATGGCGTTAAGACTCCAAAATTTAATTTAACTTTTTAAACAGATGACAACACTATTCAAAAACCTTAATAAATAAGTACTGCAAATGTTTCAAGTAAATTCTTCCAGCCATTTCTGAATGAAGAGAGGTCTCGGAGGCGTCGGATTTTCATTTCCTCAAAACCCAAATCACCCTGTACCGCTAAAAAAAGTCGCTACCTCAAAATATAAAACCTTAATGCACACATAGAATGTCGGTGCTGATCTGATGACGTTCACATAAAAGATCTGATGACCATAACAAAAAAATGATTTATTTATAAAAGTTGACTCGAACCAATTTTTTCGGTATATCATGAGTTTATTCGAAAGAACAAATATTCCGATTAGTTATGGAACGCGATTTCATCATGCGACTGTCTTCGCAGTAGCACATCCTGTTAACCCAGTTTTCCAAGACCTTGGTGGCGGTTTCTGGCTCTATCTCAAGAAATGCCCGACATACGTCTTAAGAGCCTGAATCGTTAATAGATTGTTCGCATAGTACCGGTCCTTCACGGCATGGCACAAAAAAGTTTAAGGGCATGAAATCGCGGCTCCGAAGGGGCCAATTGACTTCACCGCGATGGCTGATAACACAATTACCGAAATTGGCGCTCAAAATAAAAATCGAATAGATGGCAACCCTAACAAAAAATATTTTCAAACTCTTTCTTTTGCAACTCATATTTTAACATTTCATTAAAATTGTGTATAAGCTAAATAAATTAGGCTTTTCAAACAGGTGGCAAAGGCGAAGTATTTTCAAACTAAAATCTTTTTAAACTACTTCCGTCTGACATAACTCAATTACATAGCTGATAAATTATATAGAATTATTCTGGAATAAATCCTTCTCAAACCCATAATCGATTGAATCACCTCTTTTAGTAATTTGTTAAACTTAATAATTCATTTGAATGTAAAATTTGCAACAGCTGGCAACTCTCTTCAAACCATCAAATATAACTTTAATGTTTAAAGTGAAGATTTCTTAGCACTATTTCGTTTAACAGCCATATTTTTTATACTGCATATAACTTGTTTTAAACTAAATTCGACTATTAAAACAGGTGGCAACCATTTTAAAAACATTTTCAAATTACTACCTTTTTAAACCCCTTTCGTCTAGAACCCTGTGGAGGAACAATTTTAAATTACCAAATTAATTTCCGTTTAAAATTTAATTTGATATTTAAACAGGTGGCAACACTCAAACAGTTAAGCTAAGAAACCAAGCTTTTAAACCCATTTTGACTTATACCTATTTTGTAAGAAATGATTTAGTTTTTGAAATAATTTGAATAACATTTTTTAAAGGTGGCAACTCTTTTCAAAAAGTAAAACCTCATTGCACATCTGCAACCAAGCCTTTTAATTTGACACCTCATTTTTGAAAACCGAGCGAAGGATGGGAATTAGGATGTCCGTTATTTACCAAGTTAGTTTTTTTTTGCGGCGCCCTCTTAATATTTAGTTTATTACCTAAAAAAAATTATCAGACTCAAATAAGTCCTTCATATTCATATATATATATTCATAAATGCTGCCACTCTGACCGGAAAATTATTTTTATTTATATAAATATGAATATTCTATCGCTGAAAATATTAAATTTTATATGTGTTATATGTAAAATTATGATGGAATATCCAGATATCTGGAAAATAATGCGACTAATAGTTTAAGTTGTTCCAAATTTTGCAATTTATTGGGATAAATGTGACAAATTAAATATAGTTTTTAAAATAAAATTAATTTATGAAATTTATTTTAATAAGCATTCCTTGGTGACACTAGGAAATTTTTTTTTATATTCACTTACAATTTGAATGACATACTGTTTCTGATCTTCATGCTTAGCTACTGTATTGATATATTCTTCAGTCAGTTTGACAGCTCTCTCTGCCGTATCATTGACTACTCGAAGGTGTTTAACAACTTCTAAGCCTCTCAAATAATCGGGATTCTCTGACCACTCACTTTGATCTGATTGAAGAAAGTTTGTGTTAATACCTATAAAATATATACGTTTTAACGATTAATTTCCATTTGCCCCGGAGAAAAAAAATTAAATGTAAAATGTGCAAAAATTCCATGTTATTTAAATAGGAAATTCATCGTCTTTGTGGCAGCATTTAATATGAATATTAAGGACTTATTTAAGTCTGATAATTTTTTTTAGGTCATAAACTAAAAATTATGAGGGCGCCGCAAAAAGAAACTAGCTTCGTAAATAACGGACACCCTAATGGGGATATAATGGTATCGATTTATAAATAATTTCAACTTTTTTAAAAGAAGAAAAGGAGAAACAAAAATTTTCAAAACCACTTCCATTGATACTCTTTTTGTACTAATTGTATTTTTTAGATAATTTGAATGTAATTTTTTAAAAGGTGGTAACTCTTTCCAAAAAAATAAAATGTTATTGCATGTCTGCAGTCCAAGCCTTTGACACCTCTTTTTGGAAAATCAAACGAACGGTGAGGTTATGATGGCATTGCTTATTAAATAATTTATATTCAATTGTTCTTCAGGAGGCAACTCTGTTCTAAAAAATAAAACCAGTTTGCACATCTACAGGCCAAGCGCTTTAATTTAACATTTAATTTTGAAAACCGAACGAACGGTGCAGATCTTTTATGCGGAACACAAAATTCCTTCGCGTATTATATATATGTATAAGAGCCGTTCAGGATGTTGTGGAAATGGTCTTGGATTTGCAGTTGGAATTGCATTTGCATGTTTTTTGCTTGCTGCCATGGCAACCGTTTGCATTTTATTGTTGTGAATTTACAAATGCAACGAAATGCAAATCCAAGAGCATTTGCATAAGATCCTGAACAGCCCTATATATATGTGTATATACATACTATGTATGGATGATATAATACCTCTGATCCAATAATTTTCGTGTAAATCCTGTAGAAATGTCAAACAGCAAAATTACTCTATGAAGTGAGAGTAACAAGTAAGTAAGTGAGAGTAAGTGAGTAACAGCAAAAAGTACGGGAACAAAAAAAGCATCGAGTAAAATCTTGTAACTTCATTCTCTACACAACTCTCCAAAAATCGCTCTCATTACAGCCCTGTAGTCAAATTAACTAGTTGTAAACTACCTCACAACTAGTATGAACCGCATACCCAACTAGTCAGCCAAGCATCTTTTTTCCATGCAATCAACTGGTATTTTTAATATGATAGATGTCCTACGAGATGGAAGTTGTCAGATTTCGGTCAGAAATATACCAGTCTCATACTAGTTGAAAATAGACAGAAAAATACTTGTCCAATTATGGACCAAAACCACTACTTCGGGAGTCAAAAAATGAAATGAATTCATGAATATACAATAAAAACTTTTGATTAAGTACACTTTAATATTACAAATTTTTATTTAGCAGCCTTTGCCAATAACACAGGTCGACAAAATTTCATTAAATATTCTAACCAAGAATCGGACTATACTTTTCCGAAGGTCTTTGACGTGTTGAATTCGAATCTGACCCCAGAATAGCCAAATGACGTTAGGTTAGAACATCACGAAAACCTGACGTGAGTGGGCTATTCTGGGTCAGATTCCAATTCAGCCCGTCAAAGACCTTCGGAAAAGTATAGTCCGATTATTGGTTAGAAAACTTTGTTGGCCTGTGTAATTAGTGTAAAATTTTTTGAGTATTAATTAAAAGAAAAAATAAATACATAAATATTCCAAATTTTCGAATATAAATTTAAATGAATTTTTCATTAAATGTTATTAAAAGTAAAAGGTTTCAGGTACAATAAATGCAATATTTTTATCTTTTTTAGTAATATTGAATATGCAAAAGAAAACATTTTAGTTAAAAATAAAATGAATACTTTAGTACATTTTTGAGTAGACTAAAATAAAAATAAAAGTTTTAATAAAAATAAATTAAATTCATTAATTTTGGACATTTCAGTCTAGTCTTTTTAAAAATTTACAAAAGTAATAATTAGGGTTTATAATTTGAGATTTGGCTAAAACAAAAAAAATAAATAAATAATTCAAGCAGTTATTAAATATTCTTAATTTTTGTATATAGTTTGGCTTGTTGATTGATAATAGAAATTAATCAAATAATTATCAGGCATGTTCTGAAAATCCCGCGATTTAAAATCGGATCCGAAATGGCAATTCGCACGATTTGGTTTTGTGTGTTCTGTAATTCGTTCGATTTTATTTTAGTTCGAACTTAACTTCAAAACAGCTGATTTCTCTGTGACAATTAAACAAACCAAATGGCAAAAGAGTTCGTTGGCATAAAATACAAAATAATTTGAAAGTAAACGGATTTCATTAAATAAGTACAATGTTTTTTATGGCTGCTTATGTGTTGAGCGAAAGGGAGCGACATTACCAAAATAGAATCGATAGACGGTATTTAAGAGACCACTCTAATCCCCTCAGTATACCGGATTCTACGTAAGTTTTGCTAAAATGGTTATACTCATTGTACTCATAAGTTTTTTATTTACTTTAGATTTGTTTCCAGCTATGGCTTAAACAAATATGCTTTTTTAAAAGTACTCAATGAAGTAACACCTTTTGTCAAAGAAACGTCCATACCAATTATACTAAAATTGGCAGCAAGCCTTAGGTTTTTCGCAGAAGGTTCGTATCAACGTTCAGTCGGGAAGGATGCCGATATTGCTCTAGGTAGAAGCACAGTATCAAAAATATCCGAAATGGTTAATGTATTGGAAAATGTTCTGTATCCTAAGTGGATTAAGCTGAAAATGTCTGAAGAGGATTCCAGAAAAACGAAACTTAATTTTCTGCAAAAATTTGGGATTCCAGGAGTAATAGGGTGTATTGATGGAACCCATGTCGATCTGGTAAAGCCTTATGAGAACGAACATCTTTTTTTTAACAGAAAAGGTTTCTTCAGCATAAATGCAATGATTGTAAGAATGAATTCAAATTGTGTTTGTAAATTTTTTAAGTCTACTGTGTTATATTACAAAACAATATTACATCTCGCAGTATGAAGCTGGTAACCGAGGGTCTTGGCTACTGGGAGATTCTGGTTTTGGCTTAGAACCATTTTTATTGACTCTATATAGAAACCCCGATCCAGGATCACCAGAACACAGATTCAACCAGCAACATGCAAAAGCACGTAACATCGTAGAGCGCGTTATAGGAGTTCTAAAAAGTCGGTTTCGTTGTTTGAAAACTACCTTACCATCCATATACGCCACAAAAAGCAGTGAAGATAATGCGTGTTGCGCACTACACAATATATGTAGGCGTAAGCAAATAGATGATATTGAACCAGAAAGCATATTAGAAACCGATCCAAATCATGAGGAAATAGCTGAAAATTAGGAAAGCAGTGCTTTGAATAGTGTTGGTCGAAATTTAAGAGACTCTATTGCTAGAAATTTAATATTATGAAACATAAAATTTATTCATTTTAGGTCGATCTTCCACTCAGGTGTCGATATGGAATTTGTATTCATTTTGACGACTCTATCTCAAGCATTTTCATTTTTATTTTAACTTTTTCATGTTGACTGCTCCATTCTGATGTTATGCCTTCTTTTTTCCTCCAAACTTTGCGCTTTCAACCGATTTTGCTCTGCCAGCAACTCGTTTTGCTTTTCAACAGCTCGACGAAGTCGTCGAATATAGTCCCTTTCCCTTTCATGCGATTTTGCAATTTTTTGGTGGCCTTTGCAAATGTCATCCAACGTGGTTGAAATTTTTTCCATGCAAGAGGCTTGTGTTGTCATGCACGTCTGGAGGCAGTCTTGCGATTCCGAGGCTCGTGGACGTTCTTCCTCCGACTGACTGGCGATGCAGCTTTCTTCGGCTCCAAAACTTCTGGAATGATTAATGCCCTCCACAGCCGCGAAAATTCCACAAGTTCTGGCAACACATTCTTCGTTGGGCGTTAGTATATGTTTATTAAAGGGGCCACCTCCTGTTGCCCTCGATTCCAAATTGTTATGGGCAAACTTTTTACGGATGCATCCCTTCCAGTCAGACCATATCTAGAAAAAAAACAGCACAAAATACATTCATTTTAATACTTGATTAAATAAAACTTGCTTTTTCCATCCATTAACGTCCTTCTGGAGAGGCCCTTCTGCATTCAGCAATGTGGTCAGTTCCTTCCAATTTTCCTCAACAGCAACTCTGTCGCCCTTCGAAAAATTATTTGCCAGATCTGGATGAGATTCCATGAATTGAACTAAAGTTAGCTCTTGCTTGGAGTTTTTGTGTTTTCCCCTAAAAGTTTGTAAATAACAACTTTAATTTACACATAAGCAGCTAATTTGTGTAAGGACTTACATTGTTATAAATATTATTTCAACAAAACGTTTATTAGAATTCCAAACCGCTATCGTTTAAGTTGACGAATGTAAAACAGGAAAATTTTAACGATTTCCAGAACAGGGTGACAAAACGATTTGCCCATGTTCGAAAAAATTAAGACGGAATGATTTACAGGACATGTCAAACGATTTGAAAACGGAAATTCCGAAAATATCACCCGAAAACGATTTGCAGAACATGTCTATATATTTATCGTGTAATTAAAGAAAGTCAAAAATAATTGAAAATTATTACAAATAACAAAATAATGACGTAATTAAAATTAATGAATTAATTAAAAAAANTGATAGTGTTTGATTTTTTGTGAAAATAATTGTTTTAGTAAAAAAATTTAACTATTTTTTGGTGATTTATACAAGTAACATGAAATTAAATCGAAAATATTATATAACATTTTCCGATTTTTGTGCTATTTTATTAATAATTGCAAATAGAAAACTCCCATAAGTGTTTGTTTTTTGTGAAAACATTTTGTGATAAAATATGCCTTTTTCCGANTATCGGTATTTAATCATTAAACGGTTATCCAAAAACACATGCTTTAATTAATAATCGTTATGAATATTAATCATTTAGGGGATTCCCTTAACTCGTAAAGTCTTAAACTGTGTAAAACTCGTAAGTTTACGAGGCTTTTAAGGGAACAACCCCTTTGTGAAAAGTTGCGAAAACTGACTGTTTGGCAGATTAACCAGGATTTTGTGAAGCAATTTTTTTTCGTAGCATTTTCCATAACATCCCGCCATCTTGTCTCTATCACTAAAATAAAATTAAAAATGCCGAAAATTAGTAGAAAACCCATGTTAGTACAGTTAGTGGATGAAATTCACTCATTTTATTCACATATTATTATTTTTCATTTGTTTGCAATATTCTAAAATACACTTTAGTATATAATTTTCCGTTCTTCGGCAATACTGAAGTTTACGAGGTCATTTGCACATCAAATTTGCCTCGTAATTTTACGAGGGCCATAAATCTCCATACAAATTTTGACAATTCTTTTACGAGGCTCAAATAAAAGTTGTAATATTTTGTGTAATTTATTGTATTAAACTGGTGAAGTGAAATAAAACAGTGCATGTATAAATCGTTTTCTACTTGGTACAAGTGTGGTCATTTTAGAACTAATTCGGTTTCTGTTAGGAAATTCTAGTTGTAAACTAGTATTTTTGCTGACTAGGATTTGGAGTACGCGATCATTTTTCCCGACACTTCCTGCAAGTTCGTGTAAAAACCTGTAAGTTCATTGAGTACTGGATTAGACCTAATACAAGATTGCACAAAGAGAAGACGAGAGTAAGAGGAAATGCCGGACAAATTAATTTAGCTTCCCATTTTGCAAACAAAAGATGGTATGCAGAGAATGTATATTTATAGAGAAGGTCCAAGAACTGTGAATGCCACATTTTTCGAGCCAACAAAACTGGCGAAGCGCATTTTAAGGGCGACAAATATTTGGAATACTTAACAGCGAAAGCAAAATACAAAGCATAAAAGAAGAATGTTAACAGAGCTAAATTTCACGAGAGCGTTTGGAATGTTAATGAAATATGAATATTGATGATTTTTGTGATAGTGTTTGATTTTTTGTGAAAATAATTGTTTTAGTAAAAAAATTTAACTATTTTTTGGTGATTTATACAAGTAACATGAAATTAAATCGAAAATATTATATAACATTTTCCGATTTTTGTGCTATTTTATTAATAATTGCAAATAGAAAACTCCCATAAGTGTTTGTTTTTTGTGAAAACATTTTGTGATAAAATATGCCTTTTTCCGATGATTTCTACAAATACTGTGAAAATAAATCGAAAAGGTTATATAGAATTTTTTTGACTTTTGTATTATTTTGTTAGATTTTCAATTATAAAACTATATTGGAGTAAAATTTGTTTGTAAATAGATTTTTAGGGGAAAAAATAATTTCTTTTCGGTGATTTGTACAAACAACGTTAAAATAAATCGAAAATATTAAATAACATTTTCCAATTTTTGTGAAATTTTCAAGTAAAAAACTGTATTGGTATTGGATTTTTTGAAAAACAAAAACCCAAAACCTGTGAAAAAATCTTTTGTGCTAAACTAAGCCGAAAGTATTTAAGCACCTTTTTCGAANTTATTCACATATTATTATTTTTCATTTGTTTGCAATATTCTAAAATACACTTTAGTATATAATTTTCCGTTCTTCGGCAATACTGAAGTTTACGAGGTCATTTGCACATCAAATTTGCCTCGTAATTTTACGAGGGCCATAAATCTCCATACAAATTTTGACAATTCTTTTACGAGGCTCAAATAAAAGTTGTAATATTTTGTGTAATTTATTGTATTAAACTGGTGAAGTGAAATAAAACAGTGCATGTATAAATCGTTTTCTACTTGGTACAAGTGTGGTCATTTTAGAACTAATTCGGTTTCTGTTAGGAAATTCTAGTTGTAAACTAGTATTTTTGCTGACTAGGATTTGGAGTACGCGATCATTTTTCCCGACACTTCCTGCAAGTTCGTGTAAAAACCTGTAAGTTCATTGAGTACTGGATTAGACCTAATACAAGATTGCACAAAGAGAAGACGAGAGTAAGAGGAAATGCCGGACAAATTAATTTAGCTTCCCATTTTGCAAACAAAAGATGGTATGCAGAGAATGTATATTTATAGAGAAGGTCCAAGAACTGTGAATGCCACATTTTTCGAGCCAACAAAACTGGCGAAGCGCATTTTAAGGGCGACAAATATTTGGAATACTTAACAGCGAAAGCAAAATACAAAGCATAAAAGAAGAATGTTAACAGAGCTAAATTTCACGAGAGCGTTTGGAATGTTAATGAAATATGAATATTGATGATTTTTGTGATAGTGTTTGATTTTTTGTGAAAATAATTGTTTTAGTAAAAAAATTTAACTATTTTTTGGTGATTTATACAAGTAACATGAAATTAAATCGAAAATATTATATAACATTTTCCGATTTTTGTGCTATTTTATTAATAATTGCAAATAGAAAACTCCCATAAGTGTTTGTTTTTTGTGAAAACATTTTGTGATAAAATATGCCTTTTTCCGATGATTTCTACAAATACTGTGAAAATAAATCGAAAAGGTTATATAGAATTTTTTTGACTTTTGTATTATTTTGTTAGATTTTCAATTATAAAACTATATTGGAGTAAAATTTGTTTGTAAATAGATTTTTAGGGGAAAAAATAATTTCTTTTCGGTGATTTGTACAAACAACGTTAAAATAAATCGAAAATATTAAATAACATTTTCCAATTTTTGTGAAATTTTCAAGTAAAAAACTGTATTGGTATTGGATTTTTTGAAAAACAAAAACCCAAAACCTGTGAAAAAATCTTTTGTGCTAAACTAAGCCGAAAGTATTTAAGCACCTTTTTCGAAATTCATGGAAATAACTAAGTTTTTTAATCTTTTCGACTTAGAATTTTTTTGAAAAAAAAAACTGCGAAAATAATTATTTTCNTTCGGTTTCTGTTAGGAAATTCTAGTTGTAAACTAGTATTTTTGCTGACTAGGATTTGGAGTACGCGATCATTTTTCCCGACACTTCCTGCAAGTTCGTGTAAAAACCTGTAAGTTCATTGAGTACTGGATTAGACCTAATACAAGATTGCACAAAGAGAAGACGAGAGTAAGAGGAAATGCCGGACAAATTAATTTAGCTTCCCATTTTGCAAACAAAAGATGGTATGCAGAGAATGTATATTTATAGAGAAGGTCCAAGAACTGTGAATGCCACATTTTTCGAGCCAACAAAACTGGCGAAGCGCATTTTAAGGGCGACAAATATTTGGAATACTTAACAGCGAAAGCAAAATACAAAGCATAAAAGAAGAATGTTAACAGAGCTAAATTTCACGAGAGCGTTTGGAATGTTAATGAAATATGAATATTGATGATTTTTGTGATAGTGTTTGATTTTTTGTGAAAATAATTGTTTTAGTAAAAAAATTTAACTATTTTTTGGTGATTTATACAAGTAACATGAAATTAAATCGAAAATATTATATAACATTTTCCGATTTTTGTGCTATTTTATTAATAATTGCAAATAGAAAACTCCCATAAGTGTTTGTTTTTTGTGAAAACATTTTGTGATAAAATATGCCTTTTTCCGATGATTTCTACAAATACTGTGAAAATAAATCGAAAAGGTTATATAGAATTTTTTTGACTTTTGTATTATTTTGTTAGATTTTCAATTATAAAACTATATTGGAGTAAAATTTGTTTGTAAATAGATTTTTAGGGGAAAAAATAATTTCTTTTCGGTGATTTGTACAAACAACGTTAAAATAAATCGAAAATATTAAATAACATTTTCCAATTTTTGTGAAATTTTCAAGTAAAAAACTGTATTGGTATTGGATTTTTTGAAAAACAAAAACCCAAAACCTGTGAAAAAATCTTTTGTGCTAAACTAAGCCGAAAGTATTTAAGCACCTTTTTCGAAATTCATGGAAATAACTAAGTTTTTTAATCTTTTCGACTTAGAATTTTTTTGAAAAAAAAAACTGCGAAAATAATTATTTTCCTTTTTTTTTGTAGAGATCTCCCTAAACTAAGTCGAAAGTCTGAATGAATTTTTTCCATGTTTCCGATATTTATGGAAGTAATTCAGTTTTTAATTATTTTCGTCTTGGAAACTTTTTTTAAAAATACTAAAAATCTGAAAACGTCGGATTTTCGCAGCAATTAGTAAAGATCTCGCTAATCTAAGCCGAAACTATTTAAAAAATTTTTCAACATTTTCCATATTTATTCAGTTTTCAAATATTTTCTAATAAAGTCGTGTAAGTTGCCATTGGATGGGTGGCAGCTCCGCTACTCATGTGCATATTTGTCCCCCACATTGTCATTTACATATCTAATTTATTAATAACTAAACCTAAATTTATAAAGTACATATTTGTAAACTTCTTTTCAATACCTATTTCTACTACCAAATTTTTCATGCATCCAAAAAGACAAATAAATTAAAATGTAAGTATGTATGCATTTATAAATGCACATATGTACATACATATATACGATTGTTCTGCTTTCGTCTTCCCCTCGCCGCTTCCGTCAACACAAATTATTCAATTTCTGCGAATCGCCTCCAGATTGGCACGTGCGCGAAACCATTAACCCTACGTTTACGAAATATTTAGATTTTCGCATAACTTTGCATTGAATATGGCAATACTTGTACATTTTGGTATGGAGAATAATATTAATTAATTTAAAATTCTGCATGTAACCATGTTCTCGACGATACATGTAACTTTCATCAAGAATAACCATACAAATTGTGCTTCATTAACAGTTGCAACCAGCTGAAACCAAAAAAACTATGTCCGCTAAAATGGGTTAAACACTAACTGGGATTGGCATTTTTTACACGCATACATGCATACTTTCATATACACATGTACAGTGGAGTACCACTAGCTTGGACATTGCATTGCTTGTACTTTGATGTGTTTGAATCTTTCATGGTACTGAAGATTTGCTTACGGTTGAAAAATATTAAAAATCGTCCGTGCATATATGTAAATACATTTTTATAAACGCTTTGAAGTATAGAAAATTTTAATATTAAAAAATAAATAAAATAATTTTTTTGTATATACTATATAAATTGTGTTCAAGGCACATTGACCCACCTGTACAAAAATTGTGGCGCGTCATGGACAAAAATTTTACAATTTCGGACCGAAAAATATGAAAACGAGCTAAGTTGCCACGTTACATCTGTGAACTTCCGATAAAACCACATATTTTTGTGATTTTAGTTTTGATTTTATTAAAAAAAATTTATGTATTTTCCTGCAGAAAACGTACACCTTTATTTAATGTTTATTAAAATTACATCTCAAAAACTATTTAATGATTGAAATATTGATATGGAACATAGAAATAGAGTGTTTTGCCAAAAATTACCAAAATTTCCAAAATTCGAGATAACTTATTTTACTGGATATAGAGAAATAGTTGCCACTTTCACTTGGCTGGCCGAGATTTCTTCATTTTAAGATTTTAGAATTTTTGTGTCGGATTGAAAAAGTTGCGCTTGATGGTGATGAATTTGTGGGGAGATGTGCTGCGGTTATTTTTATGAATGAATTTACTTGGCCTTGAGGAATACGCGCATGCGGTTATGAAAGAAATAGTTATGGTTGGATTTGAGTATGCGTGTAATTATGTGCAATGAGTTGTAAATATGTACATTTGTGTGTATGGGCGTAGTATTTTGGCAGTAATATGCACATACATACATATATATGTATGCATGTAAAAACGTTATCAGTTAATGGAGTACGTATGTACATACGTATGCATGGGGGAAATGCATTTATATTTGACTCCAAATAAAGTCGACTCTAAGTTAAAGTTTCTCAGTCCCAAATAAGAAGAAAGTTAGTTGCATCTTTTTTTCACAAATGCTAATCCACTGAAAGTGATGTGAAAAAGCTGTAACTATCTTTAGTGTCGACCAAGACCAAGGTTTATTGTGCCATGGTGTCGACTTTATTTTTACTATGAAAAACAATGAAAAATGATAATGCATCATATTTTCTCAATATAAATGACTTTTCGACAAAAGCAACTTTGAAGTTAACACGTGCAGTGCAATCAATACATTTTTACGTTTTTTGTCAATGTATCCATCTTTGAAGTGGATTTGTGAGAAAACTAACGCAGCTAGAAAACTGCAGTTTGTTGCATTGAAAATAGCGTACCTATAAACTACATTAGAGTCGTTAAAAATATAAAAACCGATTTGCTTCGCTTTTAATGCCGACACCAAATCACCAAACAGTGCGCATTTGCGTTTTTTGGTCAATGTGTTCATCTTTAAAGTGAATTTGGGGAAAAACTAAGGCAGCTAGAAAACTGCGGTTTGTTGCATTGAAAATAGCGTAGCATCTACCATATGAATCGGTAAAAAAGTAAAAGTCGATTTTTTCAACCCAAATGCCGACGGCAAATCACCCACGAATTTGCCAATTGCATACTACATATTTGCATAACTTTCACTTTTTACATTCACAAAATTGTATCTCGCATACATATGCATGTACACAATATGTACATATTACATATCTCGACCTATGCATGCATTTATTTTAAATAATTAACCAATTTAAAGAACAATAAAAGCGTTGTAAAAACGTAAAAAGCCATCAGCATTTCATTTCTAACAAGAAAAATATGCATTTGCTTTGATGAGACAATTTCTGTTAAATTTATTTTGCCTCTGGCTGGGCTCTGTTAAAATTCGATTGTCTCTGGCTTGCCGCTCTTAAAATGCGCTTCGCCAGTTTTGTTGGTATTTGACAGTTTCCACGCTGATTCGTTCTTGGACCTTCTCTATAAATATACGTTCTCTGTGGTATGTTATATGTATTCATGACTTTAACGTAAGCCTAGTGACAGATGAAGTAGAACCCCAGATTATATTCCTAAACGAAAGGCTTAATTTAGGAATATATACAAATAGAAATGCTCAAACTACAAGCTTAAAACCGTAACTGATGCGGTGTTTTCAAGATATTTTAACGCCCTTGAGTCACAAGTATATACAAGTAGCATATTCAAAAAAAATTTAAGCAGCAAAATGGACAAAATTAGGTGAAGTTAATATGTAATTTCTAACCTAACCTACATGTGTATGTATGTAACTGAATCCTCTAATAATAGGTTTACATATAAAAAGATTATCCTCATTTTCGCTCTTAGGTCCCTTATCAGTAATTAGAAAAAGATATTAGCCATACAAAATTATAATTATAAAATAATCTCAGATTAGACCGACAACTTTTTGGTGTCCACCCTAGTTTTATCGATTATATAAATGCAATGTAAATAAAAATTGACGCTAGCAAGGAAAAGAGGTTTGTAAAGGTATTTTCAATAAAATATTAAGTTAAAATATATTTAAATAGCATAATATGTGTAGCAGTGCCTAGTACTCACGCCTTTTTTTATAAAGGTCTGGCCCTTTACATAACCAGAACCACATAAATCCACATTTCAAACTTCGTACAAAAGTTCAAAAATCTTTATCAATTATCTACACGCAAAAATTTTAAACTTTGTTTTAGGTACGCAGTGTTATAGCCCATTAAATTTTAGTTAAAATGTAATTAAAATGTAAATGTAATTAAAATGTAAATGTAAATTAAAATTTAATTAAAACGTAAGTAGTTATTCGTTTAGTCAGTGAACTGTGTCAGGATATATCCTTATAAGTCTTCGGGATTTGTTTTCTTATGTTTTCAATTTTATACTTTTGAATGTAAACAAAATTTCTATCAGCTGTTCGTCTAACTTGCAAGTTTCTGCAAATTTTCTGTTCGCGTACTATTTTGGATATTTTTCTCTTTCTGTTGGACATTTTTTACTGGAGATTTTAAACGAACGTTCCTATTGACTAACCAACATTAAACAGATTTGTTACGAACGGCTTTAACTGACGTAAAACCATACTTTGAAAATTTGGCCAAAGAATCTTTGGAATTTTCTTTAATATCTACCTTACGTACAATAGAATAATAATAAAATTAATGTCTTTTTTTAAATATTTTTAATGTGCTTTGTACCACGATTGTTTATTAGGAAAAATTTATAAGTCTAAGCGTTAGAAGTTATCGCAGCTATTTGGAGATCATTATAGACTTCAGCAAAAAAAAAACTGATGAGGAGATGTGGTGATCTCCGTATTAGCGACTATAACTTCTACCGCTTAGACTTTGTTGCTTTTAAAGCTCATTAGACATATTTAAAAATAAAATGTTAATAAGCCACAATAACATTGACAAATTAATGTTTTTCATTTCTAATATAATTTTATTTAAAATAAAATGTTTGTTCTTTTTTTGTTTTTCTTGTGGCTTTTTGTAGCATTTAGAATTTACATGTGGCCCTTTTCGGCCCCGGCCTTGCCCACCCCTGGTATATAAGTACAGTAAAACCCACTTAAGTACTTCACGAAAAATGTCAGCTTTTTGAGGTACTTGGGTTGGGTACTCAAACGAACCCGCTTAAGTACGTCGATGCGGGTACTTAAGCGAACATAATTACTGATGTAGTTACATCTTCTTGTTAACTTACATAAATACTTAAATAACAACATTTAATGAAGTATGAACATTTAATGAAGTAAAACCAAAATCGTAGCATTATTTAAACACATAAACAAGTAAAGAAAAACTTTATTAAAAAGTATTTAGTGCAATGGTATGTCATTTTTACTAAGAATTAAAAAAGTCAAAGTTGGACATATCATTTTGTACCAAATACAAAATGATATTGTTTGTCCCATTATGTTTATTTATTAATTTTTAAGGGTTTTCTATCAATTAAAATGCAGTTCATTCCCTAACGAATCTGCTATATATGTGTGGAAGTATGTATGTATGTATGTGCCAGGTTGCAGTCTAAACAGACGGACAGAATCGAACAAAATGTTGACAGAGTATTGCCATGACACCTGGGCCTATAATAGGGTGAAAAAAATGGGATCCGACAAGGGGCGTGGCACCTCCCATAGGCGTGAAATTTTTAATCAGCCATAACTTCCAGACCATAAGTCACATTAACTTAAAATTTGGTATACATATCAACGGTAGGTGCTTATAGGAGGGTATACATATATAAACGAGTTTGCAAAAGGGGGCGTGACACATCCCATAGGCGTGAAATTTTTTATCAGCTATAACTTCGGAATCATAAGGCCCACGAACTTGAAATTTGGTATGCAGACATATCAATGGTAGGTGATCCTACGAGGGTATATATAAACGAGTTTGTAAAAGGGGGCGTGGCACATCCCATAGGCGTGGAATATTTTATCAGCTATAACTTCGGAATCATAAGGCCCACGAACTTAAAATTTAGTATGCAGACATAACAATGGTAAGTGCTTATAGGAGGGTCTATATAAACGAATTTGTAAAACGGGGCGTGGCACATCCCATAGGTGTGTTTTTTTTATCAGCGATAACTTCGCAACCACAAGTCCCATGAAATTGAAATTCGGTATGAAGACATATCAATATAAGGTGCTTATATGAGGATATGTATAAACGAGTTTGTAAAAGGGGGCGTGGCACATCCCATAGGCGTGGAATTTTTTATCAGCTATAACTTCGGAACCATAAGTCACACGAACTTGAAATTTGGTATGCAGACATATCAATGGTAGGTGCTTATAGGAGGGAATATATAAACGAGTTTGTAAAAGGGGGCGTGGCACATCCCATAGGCGTGGAATTTTTTATCAGCTATAACTTCGGAACCATAAGTCACACGAACTTGAAATTTGGTATGCAGACATATCAATGGTAGGTGCTTATAGGAGGGTATATATAAACGAGTTTGTAAAAGGGGGCGTGGCACATCTCATAGGCGTTGAATTTTTTATCGGCTATAACTTCGGAACCATAAGTAACACGAACTTGAAATTTGGTATAAAGACGTATCAATAGTAGGTGCTTATACGGGGGTATATATAAATGACTTTGTAAAAGGGGGCGTGACACATCCTATAGGCGTGGAATCCTTTATTAGTTATAACTTCGGAACCACAAGTCACACCAACTTGAAATTTGGTATGCAGACATATCAATGGTAGGTGATTATACGAGAGTTTATACAAATGACTTTGTAAAAGGGGGCGTGGCACATCCCATAGGCGTGGGATATTTTATCAGCTATAACTTCGGAACCACAAGTCACACGAACTTGAAATTTGGTATGAAGACATATCAATAGTAGGTGCTTATACGAGGGTATATATAAATGACTTTGTAAAAGGGGGCGTGACACATCCCATAGGCGTGGAAACTTTATCAGTTATAACTTCGGAACCACAAGTCACAGGAACTTGCAATTCGGTATGCAGACATATCAATGGTAGGTGATTATACGAGGGTATATATAAATGACTTTGTAAAAGGGGGCGTGACACATCCCATAGGCGTGGAAACTTTATCAGTTATAACTTCGGAACCACAAGTCACAGGAACTTGCAATTCGGTATGCAGACATATCAATGGGAGGTGATTATACGAGGGTATATATAAATGACTTTGTAAAAGGGGGCGTGACACCTCCAATAGGCGTCGAATCCTTTATCTGCTATAACTTCGGAACCACAAGTCACAGGAACTTGAAATTTGGTACGCAGAAATATCAATGGTAGGTGATTGTACGAGGGTATATATAAACGAGTTTGTAAAAGGGGGCGTGGCACATCCAATAGGCGTGGAATTTTTTATCAGCTATAACCTCGGAACCATAAGCCCACCTAACTTGAAATTTGGTATGCAGACATATCAATGGCAGGTGCTTGTATGAGGGTATATATAATTGACTTTGTAAAAGGGGCGTGGCACATCCTATAGGCTCTATCAGCTATAACTTCGGAACCATAAGTCCCACGAACTTGAAATTTGGCATGCATACATATCAATGGTAGGTGTTTATAGGAGGGTATATATAAACGAGTTTGTGAAACGGGGCATGGCATATCCCATATTCGTTGCAATTTTTATCAGCTATAACTTCGGAGCCATATGTCGCATCAACTTGAAATTTGGTATGCAGTCATACACATATTTGGTAGGTGCTTATAATAACGAGCCCTAACCGCCAAAATAACGTAAGCGACATTTTTTTCAAAATTTTCTTTTTGATGCAGAAATATTCCTAGAGCTTCTAGATACATTTCTGCATCAAAAAGAAAATTTTGAAAGAAATGTCGCTTACGTTATTTTGGCGGTTAGGGCTCGATAAGTTCTGTATAAATAGGTTTGTAAAAGGCGGCATCCCATAGGCGTGGATTTTTTTATCATCTATAACTTTGGAACCATAAGTCCCTCGAACTTGAAATTTAATATGAAAACATATCAATGGTAGGTGCTTATATGAGTGTGTATATAAATGAGTTTGTGAAAGGGGGCGTCGCACATCCCATTAGCGTGGAATTTTTTATCAGCCGTAACTTCGGAACGATAAGTCCCGCGAACTTTAAATTTGGTATGCAGACATTTCAATGGTAGGTGCTTATATGAGTGTGTATATAAATGAGTTTGTGAAAGGGGGCGTCGCACATCCCATTAGCGTGGAATTTTTTATCAGCCGTAACTTCGGAACGATAAGTCCCGCGAACTTTAAATTTGGTATGCAGACATTTCAATGGTAGGTGCTTATATGAGTGTGTATATAAATGAGTTTGTGAAAGGGGGCGTCGCACATCCCATTAGCGTGGAATTTTTTATCAGCCGTAACTTCGGAACGATAAGTCCCGCGAACTTTAAATTTGGTATGCAGACATTTCAATGGTAGGTGCTTATTGGAGGGTATATATAAACGAGTTTATAAAAGGAGGCGTGGCACATCCCATAGGCGTGGAAAATTTGATCAGCTATAACTTCAAAACCATACGTCACATGAAATTTAAATTTAGTATGCAGACATATCTATCGTAGGTGCTTATATATATGGGGGGCGTGACACATCTCGTAGGAGGAAATTTTTAATCAGCCATAAATTGGGAACCATAAGTCACATGAACTTGAAATTTGGTATTCGTTCATAGGTATCAATGGGAGGTGTTCAGAGTTAAGTATATAGAAATGAGTTTGTAAAAGGGGGATATACATATATGTATTCATCTATTAGATAACTCGGATATTTAAAACTGGGTGTGTTTTTTTTTAACCTTACCGTCTTTAGATTATTTTGAAATGGAAAGACTAAATCGTTTTTTAATCCCGCGATGCTGTTAAATGAAAAAGGTGCATTCATAATGAATAAAACTCCTTCCGAATTAAGCATTCTACCAGAAAAGTGAACCGTAGTAGACTAATTTTAATTTAGAAATTTGATCGTTACCTTAATCCACCTAATATTAAAAATGGAACAAGATTTGTTNAACTTCGGAGCCATATGTCGCATCAACTTGAAATTTGGTATGCAGTCATACACATATTTGGTAGGTGCTTATAATAACGAGCCCTAACCGCCAAAATAACGTAAGCGACATTTTTTTCAAAATTTTCTTTTTGATGCAGAAATATTCCTAGAGCTTCTAGATACATTTCTGCATCAAAAAGAAAATTTTGAAAGAAATGTCGCTTACGTTATTTTGGCGGTTAGGGCTCGATAAGTTCTGTATAAATAGGTTTGTAAAAGGCGGCATCCCATAGGCGTGGATTTTTTTATCATCTATAACTTTGGAACCATAAGTCCCTCGAACTTGAAATTTAATATGAAAACATATCAATGGTAGGTGCTTATATGAGTGTGTATATAAATGAGTTTGTGAAAGGGGGCGTCGCACATCCCATTAGCGTGGAATTTTTTATCAGCCGTAACTTCGGAACGATAAGTCCCGCGAACTTTAAATTTGGTATGCAGACATTTCAATGGTAGGTGCTTATTGGAGGGTATATATAAACGAGTTTATAAAAGGAGGCGTGGCACATCCCATAGGCGTGGAAAATTTGATCAGCTATAACTTCAAAACCATACGTCACATGAAATTTAAATTTAGTATGCAGACATATCTATCGTAGGTGCTTATATATATGGGGGGCGTGACACATCTCGTAGGAGGAAATTTTTAATCAGCCATAAATTGGGAACCATAAGTCACATGAACTTGAAATTTGGTATTCGTTCATAGGTATCAATGGGAGGTGTTCAGAGTTAAGTATATAGAAATGAGTTTGTAAAAGGGGGATATACATATATGTATTCATCTATTAGATAACTCGGATATTTAAAACTGGGTGTGTTTTTTTTTAACCTTACCGTCTTTAGATTATTTTGAAATGGAAAGACTAAATCGTTTTTTAATCCCGCGATGCTGTTAAATGAAAAAGGTGCATTCATAATGAATAAAACTCCTTCCGAATTAAGCATTCTACCAGAAAAGTGAACCGTAGTAGACTAATTTTAATTTAGAAATTTGATCGTTACCTTAATCCACCTAATATTAAAAATGGAACAAGATTTGTTGTACAAGTGGTGATCAATATATATTAGCTAAAGCACGACAAAGCTAAAAGTATGGCTCATAAGGATTCCTTAATGTAAACAAAGAAAATAGTTTGTCTCCTTTAAATTATGCTGAACTGAATATTTGCATTACTGTTTTATATTTTTATTTGTTTACCCCGAACGACGTCGGGTGCTCTGCTAGTACCACATAAACCTAAGCTTAAGATTTTGTAGAACACTTAAAAAAAATCATCATAATTTCAAACTTTTTTCTCAGAAATGTCTTTTAGTATACAGTTTTATAGCCCATTCAATTTTAGTGTAATAATGTGCAAGTTTCAAGTGGCTAAAAGTTACCGTTAATTTTTTAGAATTTTTTTTTTACCGAAGGTGTGTAGCGCTGCTACTGAATTTGAAAATACGTAAATACTTTAAAATTATAAGTAAAATTGTAAATGGNAATAACGAGCCCTAACCGCCAAAATAACGTAAGCGACATTTTTTTCAAAATTTTCTTTTTGATGCAGAAATATTCCTAGAGCTTCTAGATACATTTCTGCATCAAAAAGAAAATTTTGAAAGAAATGTCGCTTACGTTATTTTGGCGGTTAGGGCTCGATAAGTTCTGTATAAATAGGTTTGTAAAAGGCGGCATCCCATAGGCGTGGATTTTTTTATCATCTATAACTTTGGAACCATAAGTCCCTCGAACTTGAAATTTAATATGAAAACATATCAATGGTAGGTGCTTATATGAGTGTGTATATAAATGAGTTTGTGAAAGGGGGCGTCGCACATCCCATTAGCGTGGAATTTTTTATCAGCCGTAACTTCGGAACGATAAGTCCCGCGAACTTTAAATTTGGTATGCAGACATTTCAATGGTAGGTGCTTATTGGAGGGTATATATAAACGAGTTTATAAAAGGAGGCGTGGCACATCCCATAGGCGTGGAAAATTTGATCAGCTATAACTTCAAAACCATACGTCACATGAAATTTAAATTTAGTATGCAGACATATCTATCGTAGGTGCTTATATATATGGGGGGCGTGACACATCTCGTAGGAGGAAATTTTTAATCAGCCATAAATTGGGAACCATAAGTCACATGAACTTGAAATTTGGTATTCGTTCATAGGTATCAATGGGAGGTGTTCAGAGTTAAGTATATAGAAATGAGTTTGTAAAAGGGGGATATACATATATGTATTCATCTATTAGATAACTCGGATATTTAAAACTGGGTGTGTTTTTTTTTAACCTTACCGTCTTTAGATTATTTTGAAATGGAAAGACTAAATCGTTTTTTAATCCCGCGATGCTGTTAAATGAAAAAGGTGCATTCATAATGAATAAAACTCCTTCCGAATTAAGCATTCTACCAGAAAAGTGAACCGTAGTAGACTAATTTTAATTTAGAAATTTGATCGTTACCTTAATCCACCTAATATTAAAAATGGAACAAGATTTGTTGTACAAGTGGTGATCAATATATATTAGCTAAAGCACGACAAAGCTAAAAGTATGGCTCATAAGGATTCCTTAATGTAAACAAAGAAAATAGTTTGTCTCCTTTAAATTATGCTGAACTGAATATTTGCATTACTGTTTTATATTTTTATTTGTTTACCCCGAACGACGTCGGGTGCTCTGCTAGTACCACATAAACCTAAGCTTAAGATTTTGTAGAACACTTAAAAAAAATCATCATAATTTCAAACTTTTTTCTCAGAAATGTCTTTTAGTATACAGTTTTATAGCCCATTCAATTTTAGTGTAATAATGTGCAAGTTTCAAGTGGCTAAAAGTTACCGTTAATTTTTTAGAATTTTTTTTTTACCGAAGGTGTGTAGCGCTGCTACTGAATTTGAAAATACGTAAATACTTTAAAATTATAAGTAAAATTGTAAATGGGGCACGAAAAATGAGGTACTTAGGCGGGCTGGGTAAATAAGCGGGGAGGTACTTAAGAGAGGGATTTTCTTCTGATTATATTAAAAAATTCACGATGTCCAAAAATGTTGGTTACTTAAGCGGGTTAGGTACTTAAGCGGGTTTCACTGTACATGTAAGTATGCATATATACGAATGAAAATTTCCTGACGCTGCAAGATTCGTTGCGCTGATTCGTGTGAGGTGCAAGTGCTTGCATCAAAAGTAACGAGTTAAGTAACGATACGAAAGATACGGGTGTTGATTGGATTAGTAACGAATACATACGAGTATCGAAATTTTTGTTACTTTTACAGCTCTATTTATTGGGAATAGATTGGCCCTTACACATATGTTCATGTTTGGCCGAGCTTCTCCTCCAATTTCTGGTGGCGCCTTGATGTTATCACACAAAGGGGAGGGACCTACAGTTTTACGCCGACTCCGAACGGCAATTGAATTTATTGAGAAGCGGTTTTTCATGGCATAAATACACTCGAAGGTTTGCCATTGCCTGCCGAGGGGCGACCGCTGTTAACAAAAAACCTTTTTCATACTTTTTTTTTGCGATGGTACTTTGGCCAGGGCCTGAACCCAGGCACTGCGGAGTGAAAGCACGCACTGCTTACCACTACACCACAACGTACAGGATCCACAGGTGGCACAGGATCCAAATATGTCCGTCGCCCACCAAACACAGAATACCACCCCCAGGTACACTACTAAAACGGTTAAATATGGTGGCCTAAGAATTATGGTGTGGGCTTGCTTTTCGTATAGTGGAGTTGATCCTATCCACTTGATCGATGGCGTCATGGACCANAATTTTAGTGTAATAATGTGCAAGTTTCAAGTGGCTAAAAGTTACCGTTAATTTTTTAGAATTTTTTTTTTACCGAAGGTGTGTAGCGCTGCTACTGAATTTGAAAATACGTAAATACTTTAAAATTATAAGTAAAATTGTAAATGGGGCACGAAAAATGAGGTACTTAGGCGGGCTGGGTAAATAAGCGGGGAGGTACTTAAGAGAGGGATTTTCTTCTGATTATATTAAAAAATTCACGATGTCCAAAAATGTTGGTTACTTAAGCGGGTTAGGTACTTAAGCGGGTTTCACTGTACATGTAAGTATGCATATATACGAATGAAAATTTCCTGACGCTGCAAGATTCGTTGCGCTGATTCGTGTGAGGTGCAAGTGCTTGCATCAAAAGTAACGAGTTAAGTAACGATACGAAAGATACGGGTGTTGATTGGATTAGTAACGAATACATACGAGTATCGAAATTTTTGTTACTTTTACAGCTCTATTTATTGGGAATAGATTGGCCCTTACACATATGTTCATGTTTGGCCGAGCTTCTCCTCCAATTTCTGGTGGCGCCTTGATGTTATCACACAAAGGGGAGGGACCTACAGTTTTACGCCGACTCCGAACGGCAATTGAATTTATTGAGAAGCGGTTTTTCATGGCATAAATACACTCGAAGGTTTGCCATTGCCTGCCGAGGGGCGACCGCTGTTAACAAAAAACCTTTTTCATACTTTTTTTTTGCGATGGTACTTTGGCCAGGGCCTGAACCCAGGCACTGCGGAGTGAAAGCACGCACTGCTTACCACTACACCACAACGTACAGGATCCACAGGTGGCACAGGATCCAAATATGTCCGTCGCCCACCAAACACAGAATACCACCCCCAGGTACACTACTAAAACGGTTAAATATGGTGGCCTAAGAATTATGGTGTGGGCTTGCTTTTCGTATAGTGGAGTTGATCCTATCCACTTGATCGATGGCGTCATGGACCAAGTAGTGTACATAAATATATTAAAGGATGTTATGTTACCATTTGCTAGCTGGGAAATGCCGATAAAATGGACATTTCAACAGGATAACGATCCAAACCACACAACCAAACTAGCTAAGGATTGGTTTGCATCTGAAAAGATCGACGTGATGCGCTGGCCAGCTCAGTCTCCGGACCTTAACCCAATCGAAAATTTGTGGGGAGATGTCAAACGAGTCGTAGCAACACGAAATCCATCAAGTAGAACACACCTTTGGCAAGTCGTTAAAGAGGCATGGGCACAAATCCCAATGATACTTTGCTTACAATTTTTAATATGAATGTGTGTATTTCACTTGAGTTGATGCTTTGAAAGTTAGGACCCACTGGCACTATTATTTTCATGAACACAGCTGTACGGTTATAAATAAACATGTTCACAACACATTCACAAAAACGGTACCCCCATGCGCAATACATACACAAAAACGGTACTAGACTGTCTGGTTTTGATTTCGGAATGCTTACACATTGAGAAGTTAGCTTACTGCCAATATAGAAGTGTTATATATATACCGTAATCTCAAAGGAAATTTCAATTTGATTCTACATTAAAAAAAAAAAACAATTACAAAATTATTTGATTAAAATTAGTTTTGAAATGCTTGAAATTTGCAACCCATTCATTTGGCAGTCTCCCACACAAACGTATTGCAAACGAAAAATAGTTCCATAAACAGCTGATAGAGATGCAATTTCACTTTTAATTTGGTCATGGTCAGAGTTAACTTTTCATATTTATTTTAGGTGTGTTCGATGACAAAACATGTGCATGTGTATACACAGCGTTCATTTAAATCTTTTTGCTTTCTTTCCGGAAATTATTGGTAGATTCTTAGCCTTTGTTGGTAAAAATGGTAGAAAATAAAATGCAGCTAAAAAGTTGGTAGATCTACCAATAAAGTGGTAAAATCCGTGCAATGGGTGGAGTAATAGCAAGGAGCACTATGCAGAAAATGAAGGTGGTGCCATTCGTGGACCGCTAACCCTTTCTTCGCCGATTTGACAGCATCCACCCATTGGCTGACGTCAATAGCTTTGTTTACATTCGCTTTTGCCAACTTGGAGCTTTTCGCACCAAATTTAGTGGGTATTCAAAACGCGAAAATTTTTGAGTTTAGTGCTTGGTGCGTTCTGGGTTCTATGGTTTTAGTTTGAAGATACCAAATTTGAAAATCTTAAAAAAATGGAAGCAAAATTGGTGTGGTAAGCAACTTTACAAAAATTTAAAGAAGATCATGGCACAGTGACAATCAAAAGCAACAACAAAATATGTGGCAGCACCTTCAATCATGCCAGATGAAATCTACCATCGCGCAAGAAACATTGATTTTTGTTAATTTGAATCGGCATCCTTTCAATAAAATTATGCATCGTCGCTGCGCCAACAAAAATAGTTATGTATTTTTTAATAACTTTTCAGGAGAATACAAAACTGATTCCTGGTGCCAAAAGGCAATATTTTGGAAATGTCGTATTAAAAAAAAAATTATATTAAAAATATGTTATTGATTTAGGCCTAGACCCTGGGATCAGCTTACACTTTTCCAAAGGTTTTTGATGCGCTGAATCTGAATCAGTTTTGCTCGACTGGCTCAGGTTTTCGAGATATTTGAGCCTAAACATGAGAAAACCCCAACTTTTTGCTATATTCGTCATGTATTTTCATCAAGAATAGTTCGTTTTTTTGAAAATTTAATAAATCATTTTAAAGTAAAATATTTCCCCTTGATAATGCTGTTTAACTCAACGAGATATCTTGGTTTAAACCTANCTTTTTGCTATATTCGTCATGTATTTTCATCAAGAATAGTTCGTTTTTTTGAAAATTTAATAAATCATTTTAAAGTAAAATATTTCCCCTTGATAATGCTGTTTAACTCAACGAGATATCTTGGTTTAAACCTAAGATATTGTCCATTGAAGTTTATGAGTTTTGCGACATTACTTCTTTGCACAAATGCTTGAAAGATACAACACGAAAAGAAACAGATTTGTGGTATACGTTTAGGTGTCTTTATTTACATAATGAATGTATCCCTGCAAAAATCGTTGGACCATGTAGTCTATTTGTGGTATATTGGAGTACTTACAAAAGTGTTCCTCTGTCATGCTGTAGCGGACCAACTCGTGTCTCTGCGCCAGCTTATTGTTTGTTATCCGATCACTGCTCGTGTTTTAACGAAATTTGATTGAAGTTGAGCATTTGAAAGCACATTTGCATGTCTGGCTGTAGCTGAACGTGTAGAGATGCTCGCTGTTAGTTCTTAGCTCCCAGCATGTTCGGGTTCGAATGCCGTCATAGGCAACATGTAATTTTTAATTTTTGTCTTGGTTTTTATTAATTTCGAAAAAGCATTTGAGAAGTGAAGAACAAAAGCGTGTACAAACGAAAAAATATAACAACAATGCCATTGTTAATATGTTGGAGTAGTTTTGTGCTACTCTGATGTAATGCAGGGATGGAGTATATGGTCCTGCCCTAGGACATCGCAATGTTAATTGGACCATATTTTTTATATGAATTGTGGTT
>NW_016159247.1:6741-43583 GCF_001687245.7 Rhagoletis zephyria | reverse complement strand
CCTTTTACTCTCATTTGAGAGAGTAAAATTGTAGTTTGACAGTTCCACAGGTTTTAGTCCGAAGTTCAAAGGAACAGACTAAGTTTTTCGCTATTCTGCTTACGACTGGTTCAACTCTGCACTACCATGTGCACTACCACGGGTTAATAGAGTAGCTACTTACCTTGGAGTCGGTGCAGTAGCGGTTCAAAAATAGCAATTGACTCCAGCAGTACTGGAGGATATTTACATGTAATAATAATAATGGAATGGCGCTTACACATAGGGTTGCCAGACGTACTGCTTTTGGGAGTAAACGTACTCCTTTTTATTGCAATTTACTACCTCGTACTTCCAAAAAAAATAACTGGAAATGTACTCCTTTATTAGTTTTGTACTTCTTTTGTACTCCTTTTTCCAGCTATTAATATTTTATACAGGGAGTAAAATAATAACTGTTGCACAGTTTTTTTTTGAAAAATAAAAGGGATTTTTGTAGATTTTGTGAAAAAGGAGCTTATTGTTAATGATCCACAGATTTTACTTAAACCTTATTAATTCGCTTTCAAATTTTAACCTTCATTTGGGTTTACCGGCGCTAAACACTTTGAGAGAAAAGCGCAAGTAAAAAAGTAGTTTATTATTAATTTTCTACATTTTACTTAAATNCCTACGAATGTATAACAGATTGATACGAGGGCAAAAATGAAAAAAAAATTAAGCAATTATTTTAACCCTTTGTCTACCATCAGGGTCCATTGGATCCGAATAAAATTTAAAAAAGTAGTTTATTGTTAATTTTCTGCATTTTACTTAAATTTTATTAAATAGTTTTTAAATTTTTACCTTCATTTGGGTTTACCAACGGGTTTGGGAGAAAAGCGCAAGCGGCACGCAAGTCTTCGTCGGTTACTTTATTATCTTCTGTAGCCATCGGCTAATTTTCCCAATTTGGGTCCATTATACTCCGTATTTTGTCCAACATAAGGCATCATACTCAGCAATCTAAAAGACTCGGAACTGGTGACTAAGGAGGGCATTCATTCGACCAACCCTATACAGTTTTTTTTTTTATACAAAGTCCAAGAAAAAATACACCTGAAAAAGACGTGCGTGCCGCATGTACTTATCTCCCAAAGCTGACAAATGCAAATAAGGATTAAAACTTTAGAACTAGTTAATAAAATTAAAGTAGAATATTTACAAAGTTAACAAAAAATACTTTTTTTTCGCAAAATAAATAAAGGACCCTTTTATTTTTCACAAAACCTGTGCGACAGTTATTATTTTACGCCCTGTACTTTGCCATTCATATTGTGGCAAAACACTACTTAGTAAGCAAAGTTAAGTGTGATAGTGAAAAGATGTAAGCATGGTTGTAGCCAGGTAGGTGCAGGGCGCTCGGGTATAAAAATCAGAAAAATATTAAATTAATTATAAGGCTTAAATTAAAAAAAAATGGCCATACATTCAGGAAATATCTAGAATTCTTTTGTAGAATTCAGTTGGGGAAACTTTCTTATAAGAGCGGTCATTGAAGAGGCGGTGAGCGAAGGGGCATCTCCAACCCCCCTTTTTGGAGAGGGCATGTATTGCCATTGACAAAAATGCAACCCCCGACCACCTAGGCCTCCTATGGGTCCCTCCTAGAAACCCCTTGGAAAAATCGCCATAAATCACAATATTCACTTGCGTCCACAGTATTTTTGCGTAGAATTCCTTCCTGCGTAGGTGGCCTTTGGCCGTGCTTAGGGTTTGTAACCCTTACTACGTAGAATTCTCCTTTCTTGTTGCCGAAGAAGAGAGGAGAAACCCCTCTTCTTTATTCAAAAGAGTATAACATTTCATGTGGCAGCTCTTCTGTTAGCAAGGGTATATAAAATGTCCCGTACAAATGAATATTCAGCATATTTCAAGCGAAAAACGCAAGTGAAAATTGTGACTTTTGGCCATTTTTCTAAGGAGTCCCTAGGGAACCTAGGGAAAAAGGTCGGTTTGAGGTCGCCTACTTCCCCTTCGATCACCATCTCTTTAACAACCGCCCTTACTGGAAAGCCAACCCATTTAGTTATTTATTTTTAACATTTATTTTTGCTTTGAAAAAGATTTCTAAGATATCTTTGTTTGTTTTTACCTAATTAATGGTAATTTGTAACAATAAATTGCAAAAAAAATTAAAAAAAAATTACTCCTTTTTATGTCTTGTACTGGAGCCTTCCATGGTTTGTACGGGACAAGTCGTACGAATTTTTATCGATTCCGTATTTAATTAAAGACAAATCTAACTCTTATCAAACAAAGTATCTCGTTCATCAATATTGTGTGAAAAATTTCTAAAGAAAAATAGAAACTTGCTTTAGAAATATTCGTAGTTGTGTGGAAAATCCAAAATAAGTTATATGGGTGTACGGGACAGCTCTAGTCCACCATGATACTTAGTTACTGAGAGTCAGATGAATTTTTAGCGAAATTAATAATATTTGAAAAAAAAAAAAAAAAAATTACCTTTGGTAGCACTAATATCAAAGTTTATTAAAACAACGAATAATGAAAAATATATTTATTTAGAAAAAAATTATAGTGTTACAATGAAATTGTTTGTACGGGACACGCGTGTTTGTACGGGACTCGCACGAAATTCAGTTTTTAAAATTTGATTTGCACATCTTCTATAGGAAAAAGTTGATGCTGTGGTTATCAAGAGCATGTTTTTTGCAAGTAACTTCTCGCTTGTTTACTGATATTTCATGAAATTTAGATATTCCGGGTATAGGTTTGGTCAATTCCCAGGGATGAACACTCTGAATTTTTTCAGCTATTTTTGATTAAGAAATATAACAAATGGTTGTTGAAAGAACTAAGCTCGCTGCTAATGTTGCAAAACCATTTGCATTTTGGATAACGGTGTCACTCCCTTGACTTCGAGATTTTTGGCTTACGAGCCGTTTTACGTTTAAAAGAGAAAGAAAAACTCAACTATTTGGATCTAACTATTAAAATAAACAAGACCACCAACAGACTGGAATACGAGATATACAGAAAGCTCACAGCGACCGACACAGTAATACATGAAACCTCTAACCACCCACAACAACACAAAAACGCAGCATTTAGACAATTATTAACTAGACTTGAGCGAACCCCATTAACTAAGGAAGCACACAGGAGAGAGCTAGACACAATATATGCTATCGCCAGAAACAATGGATACAAAAAGTATCTGGTATACAAAATTAGAAAGGACTCGAAACGAAAAAGTAGGGACAAGAAAGAAAACAACGATGCAGTTTGGGCAGTGTTAACTTACACGGGTAAAATGACATACAAACTGGGCAAGGTTTTCAAAAAATTCTACATTCGCACATCGATCATACCCAGGAACAACGTCGGAAGGATACTGAACAACAGCACAAACGAAGAGGACACTCTAGATAAGCAGGGTGTATACAAATTAACGTGTGAATCCAGGTGTAGCTACATAGGGCAAACTGGCCGTAAGATTAAAACAAGATTCCGAGAACATATAAGAGACTACAATAAGAGGACACAAAAACCAAGCGTCACACCAGAATCACAGAATCAAACTTCGCAAATCATATGTATGTTCGAAAATAAATGTACACCAATGAAAATTAATAAGGCAGCCAAACTCCTCCATGTACAGCATAAAGGATGGCGTTTGAACATATTGGAAAACATGGAGATGTACAAGCAGAAAACATTTCAAGGGAGAATTATAAACGAACAAACAAACACCGTATCCGATGTAATATTCGAACCACTCAAGATGTTGTACGAAAAATATGCGTAGATACATACCTACGCGAAAATACATACCTACGCCGCAGAGACCAAGAAAATGAAAATAACGGATTTCTATCTGCCGGCACAAGCAAGCAACCTAATACCTGCTAAATAACGGAACATAAACCGACGCAATCACGAAAACCAAGAAAATAAAAATAACGGATTTCTACCCGCCGGCGAATACAAGAAACCAAAAAGCAGCTACCTGTGTGATAATGAAACAAAAGCGGTCGCACTTAGATGGGTATGCATGACCTAATGACAGTTAAAACAGATAGTAACACGAATACATAAAAAGCGAAAGGAAACACGAACTATTCAGAACGAAAAATGACACTGAAGAGGGCACATGGTTTGGTCTCCAAACCAAATTTGACAAGGGATGACGGAAAATCGTTCTACAATACATGAAATGCATATACATTATCTGCAAAAATCTTCTCATATAAATATGTCACGAATGTGAAAATACTGTTTATCTTTTTGCTTTGAATCTGAGCAAATCACAAAAATTTTGCATTTTGACATAAAAAACGAAGCAGCAGTAAAAAGAGTAACACTTTCTCTGCCTCACAAAGCTGACTGAACCTCGTTTTGATATGGGCAAGAATAAGACATAAGTAGCAAAATCAATTTGAAGTATCCTCACATGATCATTATTTTTATCCATCTGAAATTCTTGTGATCGTATTCTTTTTATGTTCACATGATACATGACACACGGTAAATCCGAAATAAAGTTGTCATGCAACTCCCCACAACTGATTTCTTCAGTCTTAAATTTTACTCTTTGACCATCTCCTTTTTTCCAATGTTTACAAATTACATTTTTTGATGGATCATCAGGTAGTTTAATTTTACCTCTAATTTTACAACCATCACAGGTATTCCCCCAGTAATTAGTGTTAAGCGCCGAGTCACATAAAATGTTACTCCAGTAGGAATTGTCGTAGTTAACTTTCAAACATTTTAACTTTAGAATCAAATTTTCGTGGATTATGCATTTGCACTGCTCCGATGGAGTGTCTTTTAGTAGAAAAATATTTCTCGGTCGTAATGCACAAAATTTAGAAAACTGTACTTTAATATCCGGAAACTCTTGCTTAAATACACGAAAAGCTTCGCGCAAGTAAAAAGTGAGGTAATGCTTCTGTGATGTCAGCTTTTTACCATTAACCCAAGTGGCCATTGTGTCGTTCATACCTGGACATGTATACACAATATCTGGACGAAAGAAGAAATCTTTCACCGCTGTTGCGGTTTCATCAACATTTAGTATCTCATTCATAGAATTCTTCATTTCGTTTTCAACTTTTATTCCTATTTTTTTACCACACCCATTACTACAGCTTTTTGCTTCGTAGGCGAATTGGGGAAACTTCTCACACACTTCTGGACAGCTTTTGCAAAGGTTTTCTTACACTTATATGGAAAATATTCAGAATTTTCTACAGAACTATTTTCACAATTGCTTTCAATAGTAGAATTAGCCGAATTACCAATATTTGCTACTAATTTTTTTGCTCTTTGCACTTTCTTTCTATCTTTCTCATACTTCCTCCGCTTTTCCTTTTCTTGTTGTGTCATGGCTTCAACTTTTCATTTTCTCCACTCTTTAACTCGTGCTTTTTCCTTGTTCTTAAAGTCAGAATCATTATTTTCTTTCTCGTTTCTCCATTTTCTATAACGCGGTGTACTATTACTTTTATCAACTTTGTCCATTTTTAAATAAAGCGAAAAACTTTGATGTCGCGTTTGTACGGGACAAAAATTAAACTATTACGCTTTAGACTTTGAGCATTACTAACTGACAGCAATACCTCACAATTAAAGAGAGCACCAATAATTCGCTTTAAACGAAGAGCAATCGAAATAAAACCGTAACGCAGCTCAGCACAAAAAAAAACGTTTGTATATGTTTAGGTGCGTTTGTACGGGACATCATGGAACCACTTTTTTAACAAGCTACTTCTACGTTGTTCGCTGATATATATTTTTTTTTAATACCAGCATTCAAAATATTAAAGATGCTACTTTTAACAACAACTATCAGTTAAACATTACATGCCGTACACCTACAATGAGAATAAAAAGTATTAATATGGCTAATCATCGATAAATGGAAGGAACACTTTATACCTTGCTTTTGGCGAAAAAAGGTGCAAAAAAGTAAAATCATTCAAAAAAATCTATTCGTATATTAAAGTACAATATATTTCAAATATATTGGCACCGAAAAACTTATCCGAAAAAGAAATTAGTCTGGCGGTCGAAATTTACCAATTTCCGTGGAATGCTCGTACTGCTTTTTTCTATCGAAAATATAAATGTACTCCTTTCTCCGTTTCAAAATCTGGCAACCCTACTTCCACATATCGATGGCTGAGTGGAAGATCGACCTATCTCGGCAGCCAGTTTAAAAACGCCCTATCTCACAAAATTTTTGAACAACGCCTTATTTCAGAATTTTATTGAAAATAACCCTATCTCAGAATTTGGTTGAACACCGCCCTATCTCAGCTGCCGATTCAAAAACGCCCTATCTCACAAAATTTTTGAACAACGCCTTATTTCAGAATTTTATTGAAAATAACCCTATCTCAGAATTTGGTTGAACACCGCCCTATCTCAGCTGCCGATTCAAAAACGCCCTATCTCAGCACATTTTCAATGTATTGTCGTTTGAAATAGGGCATTCTCCAACCAAATTCTGATATAGGGTGTTATTATATATATTATATTATATTATTATAATTTTGAAATAAGGTGTTCTTCAGTCAAATTCTGAAGTACGGCGTTTTTGAAAAGTTTTCCGAGATAGGGCGTTTTCGAACTGGCTGCCGAGATAGGTCGACCTTCCACTCAGCCATCGATATGTTAATGTTTAGCCGAGCTTCTCCTTGGATTTGTGGCGTGCGCCTTGATGTTGTCACACAAAGAGGAGGGATCTACAGTTTTACGCTGACTCCGAACGGCGATTGTATTTTTAGAAGAAGCTGTTGTTCAGGGCAGAAATACCCTCGGAGGTTTGCCATTGCCTGCCGAGGGGCGACCGCTGCTAAGAAAAACCCTTTTTTCGACATTTTTTGCGATGTTGCTTTGACCAGGGCTTAAACCTAATTTAATAGCATTTTGCCTACATTCTTAGATAAACCATAGCATGGGACATTGACAGATGAGGAGATTGGCCGTAAAGGCAAGCCTGGTTTGTGAGTCTTTGGCAACCCGTAGAGTCTAGGTGCAGTTGCTGCTGTACATGTGAGCTGTTTTTTCGCTTCTGTCCATAATTTTTTTTTTTTGTATAAGTCATTTATTATGGTATTGTTTTTTCTCTGTAGTGTAGTTGTCGGGTCATTTCTTAATGTTTTGTAAGTGTTTTTGTCTTCAAGTAGTTTTCTCATTTTTTCCGTGTAGTCCGCTTTATATAGTGCCACAGTTTTATTTCCTTTATCTGCATCAGTAACAATAATCTCATCTTTATGTTGTTTTAAAAAAACTTTGGTTCTATTGAAAGTCTTTAATATGAACTTCTCCGCTGAGTTGTGTTTAATGTTCCTTTTAATTGAATGATTCGGTTACTCAATTCGCATCTCGCTGTTTCCTTGGTTCTGTTGTCTTCTATGTGCTGTATTAACTGTTCCATTTCTGCTTTGATTTGGACCGGTTTGAGACCAGTCCGCGTTATGGGTAATGCAAATTTTTTCCCCAGGGAAAGCAAACATTTACTTTCGTCGGGGAATTCTATATTCGTTTTTTTGACGAACCAATCGTTGTTTAGGTGGATTCCTAACTTTCGTAGTCGCTGTTGTTTTAGGCTTTTTGGTTTGGAGTTGTGTATTGATTCGCGCTCTTCTGTTATTTTCTGGCTGATGCAGTTCTGTTTGCAGATAAAGATTTTAGTTCTGATTCACTTATGCTATGCTTAAGTTGCTGGTGTGCGTGAAAAATGTATTATTTGGTTGTTTTGATGTTCATATTTGTTTGTGCTATTTCCAAATTTAAGATTTTCTTTAAAAACAGAAGTTTGTTTTTTTCTGTTTGTGTTTTTACTTTGTGGGACGTTGTATTTATATTTATGTGTTTTATTGCATTCGACAGGTAACAGGGTATCAGATCGAAATGACTACATTCTAATAGAAATTCTAGTTACGTTGTTTGTTTTGCTAGTTTTGCCTTTAATTTACTCAAGTGTTTAAGGGTTGTGCATGTATGTTCCCCGTGTTTGTATTTCATATGCTTGTAGAAATTCTTCATGTTTCGTGTGTTGTTGATATACATAAATAAAAGAGAAAATCTCTTTAGATTTTAATGTTAAAAAAAAATATTTTTTTTTTCAATGGATTTGTTTATTCAAGCGTTTTGGTTTATTTCCTAACGAAATTCTTATTGAACAAATTTCCTCGCTTCATATTCGCTTTTTTTTAATAAAATGGAAAGCAATTAACTTTTTCTCCATATTTGTAATTTTGAGACATGCTCTTAGCCAGCGGACAAATTAGTGATTTTTTTTTGAGACTAGAGACGTGAGACGGCGTACTGAATACCAAATAGTCTTAAAATCCAAGTTCACCACCAAAAGCCACTATTAGTGACTAGAGACCGCTTACTGAATGCCAGGGTAAGTGATGCGATAAAAAATAAGTTTAAAACCTGTGATTGTGTTTGTTTTCAAAACAGAAACATATTTGGTTTATCAATCTTTAATTTTTATTTGTACAAAAAAACTCATAATTTCTATTTTAAATAATCTTGTCTTCCACTGTTTGTTGTTGATATTTCTAATAAAGAATCGTCCCTGATGATGCTAAGGTAGTTAGCGAAACGTTGGGCAAAGTGGAGAAAACAGTGTTTTTCTTGCACATGGAAAAGTAGATCAACCAGCCTACAACAATACCAACATATAACAAAAACTCGATCAAAAGCTTACAAAGATATTATAAAAATAGGAAGGCCTGCCTAGATTTTCTCTTTTATTTATATCAACAACAAACAACACACGAAACATGAAGAATTTCTACAAGCATATGAAATACAAACATGTGGAACATACATGCAGGGTGGGCAAAAACTCGGAGTTCGAGCGAGTGAGCGAGCAAACTCCTACTCAATGCCTCGCAGGCAACGAGGCACTCGCAGCTCGTACTCGTAGCAGCAATGAGGCGAGGCACGAGAAGTTTGGCTTGCTCGGCAAACGAGCGAGCGCTCCTATTAAACGAGCGAGGCTGTTGTGNATTAAACAAGTAATTTCAAATTACGGGAAGACCCTTGAGGTACCATCTTTCCGATAAAAAAAATATTGAAATCGGTTCACGTGGTCCAAAGTTATGCGTTAGCATACTATTCCGACGAATTGATAACCTACCCCTTTTTTGAAGTCGGTTACAAATGTTTGAGTTTTTTGCTAATTTTATGTAAATAAATGCAATTTATGAAACTTCAAAAAGTTTATTTATTTATTACATACTGTACATAAAACTTGCATAAATGTACTTTAATGATCATTTTATTTGAAGCGAATTTTCAGAAGTATAAACCCCTCCCAAAATATATTCCTGGGTGCGCCCCTGTATACAACACATGCATTTTTGTGCATAAAAATGTGGGAATGTAGTCAATAGATTATGCACGAAAGTATGTTAATAATTGTATGTACATATGTACATATGCATATAAATATGTGAATATTATATTAGGGCAGCATTTAAAACAACAATTAAGATTTATTACATACATAAGCATAGATTATGTAATGAATAAGTTTTTAGAGTTATATACATATATATGTACATACATAACATGCATATTTATATATGTATGTATGCACGTATTTATGTATGTATGTATTTATATATATGTACATATGCATGTATTTTGTCTTTACAGAGAAAAGTCAGTTATATAATTATATCATATATTATATATTATCATTATATATTATTATATTATATTATATTATTATATATTATTATATTATATATTATCAGTCAGATATTATAATCGTTTGTGCCGCAGAAACAAAAAACAAGTAAGCACTTGTTAACACCCCAAAATAGTTTGCTACTTTTAGCAGTTATGCTGTATACCTGAATGAAATATAATCCTTGGTGAAAAAATTTATTTGTGGCCTGTTGTTCAAGGACATATGTACATATGTATGTATGTATGGATATGAAGCCATGGGAAAATATGCGTAAACAAAGAATAGAGGCCGGTTCACGTACGTTGAATTTCACCGTCGACATAGCCAAAATTTGGCAACGCTAAGGCCAACACAAAGCAGAAAGATTGCTGCGTCGCATACTGGTCTAAGAATATGAGCGTACAAATCAAGAAATTATGGAATTAGGGTCAAAATTAAACAAATCGATCTGATTTTTTTTTTGTGGACAGCTTACGCAATTATAAATAACTTTTATTATTAGCAATTTTGTAAAATATGGTCTACTTTTTAAGAAAAAAATTATTATTTTTTTTTGTTATATGGAGAAAAACCCATTTTTACAATTTTAAAGCGCACTTACCACGGATCCGAAATGCGGCTTATGGCACATTGTAGAGGGTATTACTGTTCACGATTTCTCTGTAGACACCTATTATATAAGTCTGTGACCCTAAAAAATACAGACACCTAAAAAAATTTTTAACAGCAATATTAAAATTAAAGGCATTATAGGGTTAATTACAGTTAATAACACAATAAACTATAAATTTAGACTATCTTTGGATCTGAATCCGGTGGAGATTCGTTTCACTTTGTATACGAATATTTCTCGTGGAGATTTTGAATTTTTTTTAACCGCTTAAGTTTCTTCCGTCAGACACATACATATGTATGCATTTTAAAATACAGGTAGTTTATATGTAAGTCGGTGTATCATAAAATACACTAAGTATAATATATTATATGGCCTTCAAATATGTAGTTACACAGAATAAAAAAAATTTACCAATCGAGCCCAGGGTGAAATAAAAGTAAGGTGATGTCAGTTGGGCGGTGTTTGTTGTAATTTTGACAAATTCGGTAGCCCCGTTCTGAATGATGCCCTCTTGAACAAAAACTACACGAGAAAAACTCCTTTTTGGTATTGTGCTGAAAACGTAAGAGTCAACATCACTGTCCTTGACAATTCTGTTTAGTTGTGACTTTTCCACTTAATATTTTTTGCAAAAATTGTGATTTGTGTGTATATTCAACAGCTTTTAATTTTAAATTTAGGTAACCAATTTAGGTATTTATGCCAAGTGGCAAATGAAGACTAATTATGTTTACCTTCCACAGATTTGTGAATTGTGTTTTTTATCTCAGCGAGAAGCTGCGATATAAGTGCGATTTTTGGCTGCAAGTTCCAGGTGAGTTTATTAAATTGGCCTGGTTGTTAATAAAATGGTCAGTAAAAGTCCGTTTCTTGTTTAATAGGTTTTGGAAGTTGTGCCTGCTCACCTACTAGAGGCTGCAATACAAGTGCTTTACAAATAAAATAACGAAAATCCTTTTATAATTCTTAAATAATCGGTATTTTAAAAAGAAGAAAAAACTTACTAAGAGTAGTTGTGTTTGTTTAAAAAATTATTCAGGAACTCGCCAGCAACTCACCAGTAACTTAATTTCTGCGAATTCGCCCTCAAAGAAAAAATTTACAAAAAAGTACGTGAACGCAAATCCAGTAATAATTATCAGGTTTCATGAACAGCTGATAAATTGGTTCTTCATTCGCAGCAGATTCCTAATAAAACAGTATATTTTATATTTAAATTGGTTTATTTGGTCAATTTCAATAATAAAAACCCAAAAATAGTTTCCTTATTAGTTTAAATTGCATCCAGCAAGTTACAAGTAAAAATTAATCCATTAAAAATGCAGTAGAAACTTTGAACTTCAGCTGTTTCGCTCTCTCAATAAGTTTTTGCGTACGAAAACGCCAAAACATGAAAATTCGTACCAATTTTTCTGGATATTACTAGAAATGGGTAAACCTAACGCAACTATTGTTTATTATCTTTAACGTAATTTAATACATACCTTTTAAAAATAGTATTCAAAAGGGTGTTAAAATGGTCCTAAAATGTTCACCTTTTTTTACTACATTTATATGCATTGCCGAAATGGGGCTACCAAAAAGTGAGGTTATGTAACTGACATCACCTTGTTTATTCCACCATGATCGAGCCTTGGTTTCATAATTTCCTTGAAAAGCGAGCAAATGCTTTTGTTTGCAAATACCCTTTTTGCCTGAAGTTCTAGGAGTAAGATAAGTTTGCTAACTACTAGCATTCTAACGAAAAGGAAAAAGTAAACCTTTCCAGATTCTTCGAAACCTTCAAAGGTATATACAAACATTGAACGACATTCCTACTGAATATAAAGTATCACCACACTAGTCCCAAATCAAGAAATTGTTAAATTAGGGCCGAGATTCCAAGAATCGATCTCGTTTTTTTCAGTGGACTTTTATTATAAGCAATTTAGTAAAATATGGCCTACTTTTTAAGAAAAAAAGATAAGTCTGCGACTTGGAAAGATACAGAAATTTAATAAAAATTTTAACTGCAATAGCAATATTAAAGGCATTAGAGAGTCTTTAATCGAGCTAATTACAACTAAGAATACAATAAACTATAAATTTAGACTAGCCAGTTGCATAGGATCCGGTTTCACGCAGGTCGTATGGAAATTGGTCTTCTTTGAGCATTTCCACTGCTTCTGGAAACATCTCTTGTCTTTTCACTTTACTAAATTTTGGTTTTATGTGCGTTATATAGCGATCTGAACTTATCAAAGAGTTATGCAGGATATCTTCGTTGGTTTGTATTCGGCCAATCTTTCGCGAATGTCTTTATTTTCCTTTTCGTTAGAATGCTAGTAGTTAGCATACTTATCCTACCTGCAACGCCTTCAAAACCACTGCATTGTCTGTTGTCCTTAATATGACTTTAGCATGTACTAAGCGATTATTAGTTAGTCTACCTAGAGATTGTACAAGATCTCAACATACTCCTGGAACTTCAGGCAAAAAGGGTATTTGCACACAAAAGTATTTGCTCGCCTTTTCAAGAAAATTGTGAAACCAAGGCTCGATTGGTAAACTTTTTTTTATTCTGTGTAACTATTTGAAGGCCATAGAATATATTATATTTAGTGTATCTTATGATATACCGACTTACATATAAACTACCTGTATTTTAAAATGCATACATATGTGTCTGACGCAAGAAAATTAAGCGGTTAAAAAAAATTTTAACATCTCCCCGAGAAATATTCGTATACAAAGTAAAACGAATCTCCACCGGATTCAGATCCAAAGATAGTCTAAACTTATAGTTTATTGTGTTATTAACTGTATTTACCCTATGATGCCTTTAATTTTAATATTGCTTTTAAATTTTTTTAAGTGTCTGTATTTTTTTGGGTCGCAGACTTATATAATAGGTGTCTTCAGAGAAATCGTGGACAGTAATACCCTCTGCAATGTGCCATAAGCCGCATTTCGGATCCGTGGTAAGTGCGCTTTAAAATTCTAAAAATGGGTTTTCTCCATATGACAAAAAAATAATATTTTTTTTCTTTAAAAGTAGGCCATATTTTACAAAATTGCTAATAATAAAAGTTATTTATAATTGCGTAAGCTGTCCACAGAAAAAAAATCAGATCGATTCGTTGAATTTTGACCCTAATTCCATAATTTCTTGAATTGGGACCAGTGTGCGTCGGTCGCCAGCTGTTGCAAATAAATAAAATTATATGAAATGTATTTTCCTTTCAATCAAATGTGTACGAGAAATATAATTTTTCAGGCAATTATTGATATGAAATATTAATTTATCTGTCGTTAATATGTAAATTTAGTGGCCAAAGTAGTCTCTGCCAAGCTTCATTATAGAACGCATATTTTTAACGTGCGTTCTGTCAAACCAACGCCAACTACAAAGTCAACGCGAAAGTTCTATGTGGACCAGCCTTAATTATCAAATACTGTTTAACACCCCAAATAGTAGTTTGTATTTTCTACATACAGTCAGTCAATAAAGTTTAGGTACAGCGAATGTTTTACAATACGGGCAACTATTTTTTAAATATTTTATTTTTCGCCAATTTTTTATAAAAATATGGTTAATTCTACAACAAAAACCCCAAGAATCGAAGTTCCAAAACTTGTGTAAAACTAAAGAAAAATCTGCAAAATTTCATTCAAATATTGCACTTTTTATTTACGCTCTATAGAAAAAAGTTGAGTATGCAGTCTTTTAACCCATTCAATTTTAGTATAACAAAGTGAAAGTTTGAGATAGCTAGGACTTACCATTGATTTTTAGCAATTTTTTTGTTGAAGGTGTCGCTCATTTTCTCCATATAAAATAATGTTTGATTTTTTTTTTATATGGAAAAAATGTGCGACACCTTCAACAAAAATATGTCCCAAAAATCAATGGTAAGTTCTAACTTCCTCATACTTGCACTTTATTATACTAAAAAACTGTATACTCAACTTTTTTCTAGAGAGCGTAAATAAAAAGTGCAATATTTGAATGAAATTTTGCAGATTTTTCTTTAACTTTGCACAAGGTTTGGAACTTTGATTTTTGGGGTTTTTGTTGTAGAATTAACCATATTTTTATAAAAAAAATTGGCGAAAAATAAAATATTTGAAAAATAGTTGCCCGTATTGTAAAAAATTCGCTGTACCTAAACTTTATTGACTGACTGTACATACATATGTATGGGAACTAAACCAGGAATATTCATTTGAAAATGCTAATGTCCTACTCATTTATGAAATGAAAGACAAAATAATTATTTTTATAAATATTATATTCTCATTTATACATATGTAACATAGTTACTTAGCCGAATTACTTAGTAATTACTTGTATGTAAGAATACAAAGACAAATTATTTATCAGAAGCATTGCCCCTTACACATTGAAAAAAGGTAATATAAGCTCTCAAAAAAGCAAAATCGCTACAGCGAAAAAAGTGTTTGAAAAACCGCATAAAAGAGACCTAAGTTTATAAGTTGAAATTTTATAAGAAATTATTGAACATTAAAAAAATTATACCTATGTACATAGATATGTATGCACATATGTGCCTACGTAGTAGACAAAACTGGTCAAAATAGCACGCATCTATTCTTCTGTGCATGAGAATATATACTTAAATAAATACGTACATATTTGTATATTTGTATGTACCCTTTGAGGAAAATCTCTAGTTTTGAACTGGTGCGCTTCTGGTACATTTAGAACCACTACTAGTTCGCGATAAATCTCTTTTGCATGCAAACAACTGGCGAATTTAACACAGCGTTGTCATAGGAATTGGAAATTGCTGCAATACCTTTTTTACAGTTCAGAACCAGTCCTGAATTCGACATATGGGATCAAGTTCGCTTTGCACCTCATTTTCTATAGTTTCGAACCAGTTGTAAACGAAAAAAGTAACAAGATGTTTTCTTTTTGGGTTACCATGGTAGCCATTTTTCAATTATTTGCAGAGAAATATATTTTTAATCTGAAATCAAATTTGTTTGAATGAATGTAAATTAAATTTTGCATTTTAAAACACGTTTACATACCTTTGGCTGTAGCTGAATTTGCAGAGGCGCTGACTGTTATTGGTTATATTCCAGAAGATACCAAAATGTTAAGTTAACACAAATATTAGTTTTGTATTACCAAACTATGAAAAAGCATCTACGACGTGCAGACTGAAAGCGTATTTGAATGAAAAACCCGCCAAGCAAAAATCTATTTAAAGTAAACAAGCCCTCGCTGCATCCCTTTTTCAGTAGTTTCGAACTAGGTCAAAATTCCCCAGATGAGATCTAGTTCGTTCTGTATCCCTTTTTCTATAGTTTTGAACCAGTTCTAAGTTCGTCATTTTAGATATAGATTTCTAAAATAGTTTTTTTTAAAGTACCACATACCGCTGCTTTTGAACTGGTGGCGATCTAGTTACTAGCGGACTGGCTCGTTTTTGGCGGTAAAGGTCTAGTACGGAACTACAAATTTGTTTCACCAGTTCGGAGTTTCCCTACAGGGTATATACATATCTGCATGTGTACGTACAATCCTTTACTCGAAATTCTTAGTTAATGCAATTTTTATCCCATACATTTTTGCTGACCAAACAACCCGTTTTCCTGTCTAATCTGCTTGCCTCATTTGCCTCGCTCGTTTATTCGCCTCATTTGCCTCGCTCGTCTGCTGCTGCAAATGAGTGCCCAGTGATGAAATTTATGGTACAATTGTATTTCTTTTTTTGGTACATTTGAATCTCAAAAGTACATTGGTACTACATCGACATTTTTGATACAATTTTGTCAAAATACGGCACTGCGCCGAAATTCTGTCGAAGCACCACTGTGTATATTTGAAAATTCGAATGTTTGTGGATGAAAATATACTAATCTTTTTCCACTTCATACAAGACGTGACGTTTATTAAAAACGAAAGACTTCCTAAAATCAATAAACAGTTGCTGTAATAATATAAACCGTAGAAAAGACTAAATATTTTGCAAACTATTTTTCTGAAATTTCGATTGTATTGAATTCAAAGTAAAGTTTTTATGTTACTTGCACTTAATAAATATCCTTTAATGCTTTTGTTGCTTGATGTAACTAACTACTTTTGAAGGGCGATGACCGAAAAATAGTGAGAACTGTTTCCTCTGCATTAGATGTCAACTAGCTTATAGCTAACTACTTTTGGACTTAAAATATCAATAAAAAACGATTTTTTAAACTTTTCATAATTTCATATATTTACTTATTTTATTTAACGTTACATATTTGCTTATTTGTTTACATGTTCTTTTTCAAGTGGTCTCATATTTGAATTCGATCAGACATAACATCAAAATGGTAATATAAAATTTCGACCTTTATTTTATTTGTCCTGAATACGAAAAAGAATTTGCGATGTGCAGAAAAAGTTTATTGAAAGTAATTTTTGTATGGGGATATTTAAATAGAAACTTGTAAAGAAAACAAACTCCCGATAACGTCTACATGACTCCTGCACAACTTTACAACTAACTTAAAGTTAGTTTTGTCACAGCTAATTAAATGTTAGTTATTTATCGAAATCCCGCAAAAAAGCCAACTAGAATTAGTTATTTTAATCAATTGTTAATTTTTTTTTCTGCGGGGTAGTTATTCAAGGTCATCGATGACATTCAGCCTTGCTGCATGCTTACCTATTACGTAATGACCAGTTAGAATTCCCACCAGAAGTGAGAAGTGTAAGTGAGCTGGCTACACGCCCATTTGTCCAGAAGAAGACCGCATGAGGTCAGGGGAGTACCCAGACCTTGAGCAATTTCGCAAGTGTTCCCTGCATTGTAGAGGTAATACACTAGAGAGCAAAAAATCCGAAACCTCCTGTATTCCGGCTACCTCTGTTTGGAAAACGCTACAGTGATCCGGAGGCCTGAACTTTAAGTTGATGGAGATTTTTTTCTTTTTACGAAAACAAAAATTTCATCCGATGTTCGGATAGCTTGAAGATTTCTGCACACTTTCTGTTAGCGTACTATACTGTATATTTTTCTCTTGTGAGAGAGCACATTTCACCATATCACAGGAATTTTGTTGCTGGGCGTGTTTTACTGGATATTTTAAATGGACGTACCTATAGAGAAATTTACCTAATTTAAAAACATATGTGTTGGTACTTTTTCGGCTGGTTTGGTACATTTTTTTTTGCCATTTGGTACAAAATTAAAAAACGCATTTATCATCCCTGTGAGTGCCTCGCTCGTCTGCTGCTGTAAATGAGTGCCTCGCTCGCAACCAGGCCCTCGCGAGGGCAGAGCTACTGAAGTCTCCGGTTGCTTGCCGCTCTACTTTTGCGCTGTCCTCGTTTGCTTACTCGCTCGCTGGCTGCTCAGCGCGTGCGCTCGTACTTAACGAGTGCTTGTTTGCAAACAGCCTTGCTTGTTTCTCGTGAGTTGCGCAAGCTCAGAGCAAACTAACGAGCGAGCGAGGGGCTAAAATGAGGCAAATCCGAACCCTGCACTCATGCATCATAGCAGAAATGGAACAGTTAATACAGCACATAGAAGACAACAGAACCAAGAAAACAGCGAGATGCAAATTGAGTAACCGAATCATTCAATTTAAAAGGAACATTAAACACTACTCGGTGGAGAAGTTCATGTTGGAGACTTTCAATAGAACCAAAGTTTTTTAAAACAACATAAAGATGAAATTATTGTTACTAATGCAGATAAAGGAAATAAAACTGTGGCACTATTTAAAGCGGATTACACGGAAAAAATGAGAAAACTACTTGAAGACAAAACACTTACAAAACAATAAGAAATGACTCGACAACTACACTACACAGAACAATACCGTAATAGATGACTTATACAAAAACAAAATTATTGACAGAAGCGAAAAAAAAACAGCTCACATGTACAGCAACAACTGCACCTAGACTCTACGGGTTGCCAAAGACTCACAAACCGGGCTTGCCTTTACGGCCAATGTTCTCATCTGTCAATGTCCCATGCTATGGTTTATCTAAGCATGTAGGCAAAATTCTTAGAAAGTTTACCTCAGAGGAATACAACATCAAAAATGCCTTTCTACTAAAAGAAAGGCTAGAAAACATCCAAATACAAGAAGAAGATTTGTTGCTGTCATTCGATGTGATCTCCTTATTCACCAACATACCGACACATCTAGCTATGAAAACTATCATGAACAAGTGGGATGACATTCAACATAACACAAATATACCCAAAAATAAATTTCAAAATATCATGAATTTCTGCAATGGAGGTTTCTACGCTCAAACCTTTGGAATGCCAATGGGTAACCCTCTTTCACCCACTATAGCTGACGTAGTAATGGATGACCTATTGGATAACAATATTTTGGACCTGACGAAAAATTTCAATATTGACATCAAATTCATTGTTAAATACGTGGACGATATTTTTGCTATAATAAACCAAAAGGCCGCAGACATTAGTCTCAGAACACTTAACAAAAATCATCCCAATCTGCAATTTGCAATGGAATCAGAAGCAAATCTCTGTTTACCATTCTTAGATGTCATGGTCCACCGAAAAAATGATTCTATTGCACTTAACTGGTACCCAAAACCCACTTCCTCTGCTCGCCTAACAAATTATCTGTCATCGCAACCCTTTAAGTGTAAGATTAACACAGGCAAAAATCTAATACACAAAATATTAACAATAAGCCACCAACAATTCAAGGAGACGAACATATGCAAAATAAAGAAAATTCTAGCAAGTAATAACTACCCAAACCGCCTAATACAAAGCCTAATCGAACATAAAGTAACAGAAATAAACAATAATCAAAACAAAACGCCAACCACAAAAGCAACAGATGGAACAAAGCGATATCACAGTGTGACGTACATTCCTAAGTTCTACCAACCACTTGACCACGAAATAAACACCAACAACCCTAATATAAGATTAGCATACCGAACCAACTGCACACTATCTTCGATATTCACACAAACAAAATCACCGATCAAGCCCCACCAACAAAACAACGTGGTATATGAAATCACATGTAAAGGCTGCGAAAAAGAAAACTGCAACAAAGTTTACATAGGGACAACTAAACGAGCATTAGGCGTTCGCCTTTCAGAGCACGAAGCCGACATAAACAAAAAGAAGAACAGCACAGCATTAGCACAACACGTACTTACCAGTGGTTGGTTATACGGCTGATCTAGCTAACGTTAAAATATTGGACAAGGAGAAGAGGGAACGAGCAAGATACACAATAGAGAGTTTGCGTATACTGCAGAAAAGGGAAAAAACAATCAACAAGAAGGAGGACACGGACGATATCGCGCCTGCTTACATGTTATGTTTGTAGCGAATATTTAGTTTGACGAAGTTGCCACAGATGGATGGTAGCAATACCACAGTTTAGACAGTGGCCAACCTTTTTAGGTTTTTGTTGTAGTAATCTTTGTTGTTGTAGCCATATTCACTCCCGAGGAAGGCACGGGGTTGTGTGCTGCTATTTAATGGCCTTCCGCAGAATTTATCTTAGCTTTCAGGGTTGTGTGCTGCATTATTATTAGATAAATAAAATTAAGCATTTGACAAATCTTGATCTTATTAAAAGAAAATTATAAATGGTGCAGTAATTAAACAAATGCATAAGATGAATCCAAAATATGAATGCCTTAATCTAAAAAATTATTTACAGCAATCAAAAAAATAAACATAATAAATATTTAAATACTTAAGTATCCTTCGGTCTTGTTTCTATCACCGAATCAAATAAAGGTTTGGTAAGTAAATGTGTACATTTTGTACTAAGCAATAATAAAATAGTAAAATGGTATTATAATGCTCTAATAATTAAAGAGATTAGTAAAACAAGCTTTAAAATTTTAAGGAAGTGATGAAGTTATTATTTTTTCATTTAAAAAATTTTATTACTCTGGGCCTGTACCAAAGAGTAGAAAAGTGCTATGGTGAAAAAAAACTTTTTACTATGGTAAGAAAATTTTACATTTCTGCTGTGCCAATTCGTAACTTTTTACTGCTGGAAATTTTGGACAGTTGCTCTGGGGCAAAAGAGATTAAGCAATTAAAATGCAGCAATTATATAAAAAAAATATGTCTCTACTGACTTTAATTCTTCTAGAACTGAAAGCCATGCGGTTATTAAACAAAAAACACTTCAAAACGGTCAGGTAGGTGTGATTCTTGCTCGGCTCGGCTGGTTCTTGCTAACACTTAAAATTGGAATTATAAAACAAAAGCATAAAATGTACAGATTCTTTTAATGAAATTCAACGAAAATTATTACCTGCATTGTTTTTCGCGTAAACAGAAGAAAAATAAATGGAAGCACATATTCGCCATGGCGGCAGTAACACCAAGAAGTATTTTTTCAGTAGTTGCTCATTTAAGGGCCAGTTTTTCAGTTCCAGCTGGCTGACGTCTGATTGGCTGATCCTAGTTTAAGCCAGCCAGTAGTGCGATTCCCATTTTTCCTAACGACCGATATTCGTTATTGATAATAAACGACGTTTGTAGCTTGCAGTAGCGAATAGACAATTCTCAAAAACACACTTAGCGACAGAATTAGTTAGACATGTCGATAAAGAAGTTTACGACGATTGTCGTTAATTACAAAGACAAATATTGCAATATTGACGTTTGACACTCAATATTTAAAAGAAACATTTTATTGTTGCGTGTATTATTGTTGTCGAGATTGTTGTTTGTGAATACAATATGTAAAAAAACAGATGACAAGAGCTACTACGGAGCAGTACCATAGGTTGCTGGACTTCTTCTTTGGCAATAAGGGCCTCCTGCAAGGCGAATTTAATAAGGTGGTGTTAATCGTATAAGTTAACACCAGCGAGAGGTTGATACCCTTCCATAAAGTGATGACACCCCGCTGGTCAGCACGCGCATCCGCTTTCCATTTCGTCACAACAAAATCAACAGTAGGCAATTGACTTCTCAGCGAATTGCCTTCTCAACAAATTGGCTCTCGATCAACGAAAAAGCTACTTCCACTGAAAAGGTGCTGACGATCGCTAGTCTGCACGCGCATCCGCTTTGTCAGTTCGGTGCAGCGCAAACAGTAGCATAACGACCAACACGAACCTTTTCCCACCAAAAGCGCTGACGCCCCATTACGCAGCAACAACAACAATCAACGGACAGCTATGAGTTAGATTTAATATTTAAATAATAAGTTCTGCCCTTGTATTTTGACTTTTGATGTGCGCACTTGTAGTGAACGGCTGCCCTACATAGTAGGGAAATAAATAATGAATTAAAATCGAGTGTCTCGTGTTTTACTGGCGCCCAACGTGGGGCCACGCGCAAAATATCCTCATAAAAGGATAAACCGTAACCGTGGCCGTGTGTTCGGACCCACCCGTGTTTCCAATAATACGTTTCCTAAATAATTTAAAAAAACCGAAAAGGAACAAAGTGGACAATTGCTAATATAAGCAAATAATTAAAAAAAAGCCGAAAAGGAACAAAGTGGACAATTGCTAATATAAGCAAATAATTTAAAAAACCGGAAAGGAACAAAGTGGACAATTGCTAATATAAGCAAATAATTAAAAAACCGAAAAGGAACAAAGTGGACACTTGTTATAAGCAGATAATTAAAAAAAAACTTAATAAATTTAATATTGGAATAGCACGCCAAGCCGAGGCGTCGCCAACGAGGGAACATCCAGGAAACTAAGATCACCTCAGAATGTCTCGTGAATGTCCTCGGCAGAACCACCCCTTTCTTTATACTACCTTACCTTAATAGCTTTGACGGAATAATTGGTTACGACCTCTTAATGAAAACAAATGCGAAGATCGACGTAAAGAGGGGAATTTTACACTATGATGGCAAAGAGGAAAAGCTTCTTTACCTTTATTCAGGGAAACTAAACATCTTGCTATTGACAATACAACCATTCCCCCGGAACTCAGCGATAATTTCTCAGCCATGATTCATGATCAGTCAGGTATGTTCGCGGACCCCACAACACCATTGCCTTATAACACCAATGTAGTTGCTACCATTAGGACTACAGATAATGTGCCCGTTTATTCAAAGGCGTACCCATATCCAATGGCAGCAACCGAATTTGTGAATAAAGAAATAGAGAATCTGCTTAACGATGGCATTATTCAGCCTTCACGATCACCGTACAATAACCCAATATGGGTGGTTGACAAAAAAGGAGTCGATGAAAACGGCGAACGTAAAATGCGTCTAGTAATTGATTTCAGGAAAGTGAAAGAGAAAACTACTAGTGATAAATACCCGATTCCCGACATGTCAGTCATCTTAGCCAACCTAGTCCATTCGTCCTACTTCACTACACTAGACCTAAAATCAGGATTCCACCAGATCAAATTGGCTGAACGTGATAGGGAGAAAACCGCTTTTTCGGTAAATAACGGAAAATACGAGTTTTGCCGACTCCCATTCGGGCTAAAGAACGCGCCGAGTATTTTTCAAAGAGCGATCGATGATATCCTTAGGTACGAAATCGGCGGATGTTGTCAGGTTTACATAGATGATGTGATTATATTTTCAAGGACAAAGGAACAACATCTCAGGGATATCGGCAGAATTCTTGCCAGGCTCTACGATGCAAACATGCGTGTTTCTTTAGGAAAATCAAAGTTCTTTAAAGGCGAGGTTGAATTTTTGGGCTTCGTCGTATCAGCCAAGGGTATTAAAACCTGCCCTGACGAGGTCGACGCTATTCTGAACTATGAAATTTTTACGCTGAGAAAACGGCACTGTAGGCACAAATAAGTCAAAGAAAATTGAAAATATCTTAGATAGCGAAGCAATTACGGCTTTCGAAAAAAAAACAAGAAAACTTTGGCTTCGGAAGAAGTCCTTCTTCTTTACCCTGAATTCGAAAAGCCATTCGACCTCACGACAGATGCATCTTCGCAAGCAGTAGGTGCCGTCTTGTCACAAGGCGCAAGACCCATTATGATGATTTCTCGAACATTGTCCAGTACAGAGGAGCAATATGCACCGAATGAACGAGAACTATTAGCTATAGTGTGGGCCCTGCAACAGCTGCGAAACTACCTTTATGGAGTCAGACAACTTAATATTTTCACTGACCATCAGCCATTCATTTTTGCCATATCAGATAAGAGCTCAAACGCAAAAATGAAAAGGTGGAAGGCCTTTGTAGGGGAATTCTCCCCCCGATTTTTTTATAAACCAGAAAAGGAGAATTTCGTCGCAGATGCACTATCTAGGCAGTTTATGAACAACCTTAATAAGGACGACGCGTTGAGTTGTCTCACAAATCACAGTGAGGAATCCCTCACGCGAACCATACCGACGGTGCAAAACCCAATAAACTGCCTTAGAAACCAAATAATTCTCGACTCGGGGACGACGGCAAGGAAAACTACTATTTTTTTTTTTTTAAACACAGGTCCGACACGAAATTATATTTTCTTCACAGGATGACATATTCGACCTGCTAAAGACGGCTGTAGACCCCAATGTGATCAACGGGATATTTTGCGAACTGTCAGTATTAGGACAGATCCAGCATAAACTAATTAAAATGTTGCCATCCGTCAAGTTCCGTCATACAATGAATAGGGGCATAGACGTCACTAACAAAAGCGACCAAGTCGAAATTCTTGCTACTTAGCACAACCGTGCTCATGATCAACACGGGAAAACACCTTGCCGGTTTTGAAGGACCATTTTTTTCCAAACATCTATAAAAGCTCCAAATAAATCGCTTCAAATTGCAAAATCTGCCTTGAAGCCAAGTATCAACGCCATCCCCCAAACCCTATAATAGGGAAAATGCCAATACCCGCACAACCCGGTGAAATCCTGCATTTCGATATATATTCAACAGATAGGTGCCATTTCCTAACTTGTATCGATAAATTTTCCAAATTTGCCATAGTTTCACCTATTAATTCTAGATCGATAATAGATGTGAAAGCACTAATGATGCAAGCTTTGAATTTTTTTAAAGGGACATCAACGGTAGTATTTGATAACGAAAAATCTTTTAGTTCCGAAACAATCAAATCTCTTCTAAGGGATCATTTCGGGATAAACACATTCACGACACCTGCACACCATAGCAGTTCTAACGGACAAATCGAGCGTTTCCACAGCACTCTAACGGAGATTGCGCGCTGTATTAAATTAGCGCAAGGAACAAGCGATACCACCGATATAGTCTTGCTTGCTACAGTAAAATACAATAGATCAGTCCATTCTGTCACGAAACAAAAACCAAAAGAAGTTATCAGTTCGATTCCGGATAGTCTGAAAGAAGAAATTAAGACTCGAATCACTAAAGAGCAGGACGTAGAACTCCGAAGATGTAATGAAAATAAAATAACGAAATTATTCCAGCCTGGTGATAGGGTTTTTGTCAAAACTAACAAACCCATTGGTAATAAATTTTCCAAGGTTTATGTGGAAAAAACGGTGGCAAAGGATTTAGGGACCACTGTATTGATTGGTAACACACGTGTTCACAAAAGTTATCTTAGGTGACATTTTTCATTCCAGGTTACTGATATTCTACCGCGGCACAGCGGAGCTGCTAGGCTATTCATATTCTAATTATATACCGATTTCTGATGGACTGGTTGCTATCTTTACGGGATACGACTACCTAACCCACCAAACGAACCTAACCGTATTCGAAAAAATTGTCGAAGAAACAAGCAACTACAGTGAGATTTTTCCACATACGCATATAAAGAACTGCTACAACTCGACTCGGACCAAATTACAAATCTTTTAGGAGTACTAAGAATTCACCACCGACATTCTCGTAGTCTGAACTTTATTGGCACCGCCCTTAAGTGTATTGCACCCCAGATTTCGATGATTTTCACGAGGTCAGCAAAGAAAAAGAAAAACTTATAGAAGCAAATGAGCAGAAGATTAAAATAAACTCAGAGTTGCAAATCCAGATCAATAAACTAACGAGAACCATAAACCAACTGTTAGCACACACTAAACAAGCAGAAATAGATACGGCTAATTTATTTAACCTTATCAGTAGCAGAAATAGGGCCGCGATTGCCGAACTAAATAACATAGCTCTTTCCATCACTATAGGGAAACTTAATAAAGGGCTTTGCCATTAGCATTAATGATATCATTATGAATTCTAAGCTTAAGATACTGCAAAACAACGAGATTGTCGTTTTTGTAATAAAATATCCAAAAATTAACAATGTATGCAATAAAACAAGAGTCTACCCAGTAGTGCACGACAATAGGATTATAATATTAGAAACTAATGTAGTAGCAAAATGTAATAAGCAATACAGGGTAGTTGATAAATGCAAAAAAGCGGCCCATAGAAATAGTAGACGATGGTGTCGTTATAATTAACAATCGCTACGCGGAAATACAACAAGAAGACAAATCAATGATCACCGTATATGGCACATACCTAATTACATTCAAAATCAAAGTGACCATTAACGACAGTAGTTACATCAACCACAAGAATGAGTACCAACTGACTCCGGAGGCTTCCATGGCACAAGATATTAAGTTTACCGAGCACATTGCAACGCTGTCGTTACCATATCTAGATGAAGTCAACATACGGAATTTAAGACATATCGCAACGCTAATATATCAATCATAATGTTTAGTTCCCTTAGTGGATTGATTAGGACGAATCGGTAGAAACGCATTGTTATAAATTTGATAGAGAATAATATTACCAACGCCCCAGAACAGAACGATGGCGCGCCAGAGGACGGCCGATTTTAGAAGGGGAAGAGTTAACACCAGCGAGATGTTGATACCCTTCCATAAAGTGCTGACACCCCGCTGGTCAACACGCGCATCCGCTTGCCATTTCGTCACAACAAAATCAACAGTAAGCAATTGACTTCTCAGCGAATTGACTTCTCAACAAATTGGCTCTCGATCAACGAAAAGCTACTTCCACTGAAAAGGTGCTGACGCTCGCTAGTCTGCACGGGCATCCGCTTTGTCAGTTCGGTGCAGCGCAAACAGTAGCATAACGACCAACACGAACCATTTCCCACCAAAAGTGCTGACACCCCATTACGGCTTCAGTTCGGCAACGAGCAACAACAACAATCAACGGATAGCTATTAGTTAGATTTAATATTTAAATAATAAGTTCTGCCCTTGTATTTTGACTTTTGATGTGCGCACTTGTAGTGAACGGCTGCCCTACATAGTAGGGAAATAAACACAGTAAAACCCGCTTAAGTACCTCACGAAAAATGTCAGCTTTTTGAGGTACTTAGGCGGGTTGGGTACTTAAAAGAACCCGCTTAAGTACCTCGATGCGGGTACTTAAGCGAACATAATTATTGATGTAGTTACATATTTTTGTTAACTTACATAAATATGTAAATCCTTGAATAAAACATAAACATATAATGAAGTATACGTATTTATTTAAGTTTTTACAACTAAAATACAGTTCATTCCCTAACAACAACAAATACCATGTAAACCTAAGCTTAAGATTTTATAGAACACTTAAAGAAAACGCGGGTTTCACTGTAATGAATTAAAATCGTGTTTTACTTATATAAGTAAAAAATTACACTAACGAATTTTACGCACAATTACAGTATGAATTACAACAATCACATCGTTTTGACGTTATGCTTTCCACGTCTAAAAATTCAGCTGTGGCTCTAGTTTTCGACGTAACGGTACTTGAAAAGTTGCTTAAATTTTTAAGTTTTTTTATAAATAACTCCGACAAGTCCGTTAAAGTAATTTTACTAAACTTTTTCACATGACTATTTTTTAATATAACCTTCGCTATAAAAATCGGTCATGTTGAAAATTTTATTAAATCGACACAAAAACTGAGTTATTTACAAACAAGTTAAAATTGAAGCAAATGTTCAAGTATCGTTATCTCGAACACTGGAGCCAGTCTGGCAAACCGGGGAGCCATTGAATTTAGAATGCCCCAATCAGGTGAGATCAACTACCAAAACTTTTGCCTAAGTTTTCAACTTGCACAGTGTAATAAATAAAAAGAATAATAATAAAAAGCACATCTATATGTGATAAATGTTTATTTATTTGTTATTTTTTATTGTAATAGTTTGCTTACCGATGACTTTTGCCAAACTTTTCTCAATAAAAACTTAAAAAAATTTTATCGTTAGGCTTTTCAACGACAAGATATTCGTAGCTAGGCTATCGACAAATTTAGTTAGACAACTGTCAAAGCTACCGACAATATTCGCTAAAAGTGTGTTTGAGAATTGCAGTTAATGAAACTTGTCGGAATCGTTAGCTAACGATACGAATATTGTCGTTAAGAAAAATGGGAATCGCACTACAGATCGGGCGTTTAAACCACGGCCGTGCACTGAAAAACTGGCCCTTAGGGGCAGCGCTTCGAGCGTACAGATAATCGTTTTCATTTTGCACAAAAAAGGTGTTGAAACAAGTTTTATTCCAATAGTTTACATAGTAAGTCATTTACGTATACAATTTTATGTAGAATTATTTAATAAATTTCGTTTTACACTATACTTTTTGAAACTACTTTGAGCTAATTATTTTTTGTTTCCCAAAAGCAACCCTGCGTGCTTAGAAGGCGTGGGTACCAATAATTTCATCCCTGGTATATTCATCCCCGAGGAAGGCAGTCGACAAATTCACTCAAGGTTTTTTACTGGTTATATTGTGAGCAATACTTTTATGTGTTTCAAACAGAAACATATTTTTGTTTATCAATCTTTAATTTTATTTGTACAAAAAATCTCATAATTTCTTTTTTAAATAATCTTGTTTTCCTCTGTTTTTTGTTAAATGGCCCATCAAGTCGATTGACCGTGTATGTTCTTGTGGTGTGATTATACCAGCTGCTGGTGCGACTTCAAAAACTATTTGAAAATTTTATTATTGTACCAGCATGCTGGTGTCGTGAGTGGTGAAATTAGCTCAATTTTCTAAGTTAAAAGTATTTTGGCGGAAATTTCTAGCACTGTATGAATCTTGAGAAATGAGAATGGCAAAGTAGTCGTTGCGGTGTTAAGACGTGTTTTTGTCGGGCTCTGATAGTGTATCAGTCTGCTTAGTTTCATCCACAGTATATACATACAGTAATAAACTTTCTCGCAGTTTTTCACCATTTGGTCCCCGAGGAGTACTTTTTGGGTTGTGTGCAGCGTTTTCGTTTTGCGGGCACGGCAACACTTACTGTGGGGAATTTCGCCTCATGATTAGAAAAAGTTCATTTCGAGGATAAAATATACGTAATTATGTATTATTTTTGAACAAAATGTAGGTTAAGTATCATACTCATCTTTAATGTATGCTGATATTCATGCTTAGTGAAGAATAATATCAATAGTTAAGTACATAATTAACGCTTGTGTTTTATAAACTGGAAAACTCAAATCGTAATTATAGCATTGAATGGAGTTTTCTTAAATGTAAGTTTAGAATAAAAAAAAGTCCATTGTAAGATTAAATTTTTTATGAAAAACGTAAATTTTGTGAATTTATCAAGCCAANCTTTATTTAAAAAAAAAAAAAAAAAAAAACACGGTTTGTATAGCTATACAGATCCCAATGCCTGCCATCGCATCCGCCCAGACATTCCATTAAGCTTACCCAAGTTTGAGTGATCTACAAGTTACAAGCGTTTTCAGCATTTAACCGTTCATTATCTTGTACGGTTTAATATAACAAATTATACACTGAACTATGATAATCTGTACTAGTATCTATAATAATAGACAAAAATTTGCAATGTTTTTAGCCTTTCGCAATTAGTTTCGGGCACTATTACACAGTCATGACTTGTGCCACTCCGACACAGTACGGTTGTTGCCCCTTTCATACCACAATAATTTTGTATACAACTCTGAATCAACAAAATTCATGCTTCGTCTCATTATCAACCCTGATCGATTTTACCCCCGAGGAGTACTCAAAAAGGTTTATTGCTGTATATACTGTGGTTTCATCTTAGACTTTTATTGCTTAATATGCTAAATTGCCCAAAGTGCTCCTCTATGATTGAGGATGACGATCATATTTCCTGTGACTTTTGTGAAATAAAATCTCACGTGAAATGTGCAAAATTAAGCTATAATGCTTTGAACATAATACAAAATAACAAAAATGTTCTGTTTCGTTGCGACGAGTGTGCATTGCGCCGTCCCTCGGTCTCGTCTTTACTCATAGAAGAAGCTAAAAAGAACATAAATGCACTTAGTGAATTTTTACAGTCCTTAACTAACAAACAGTCCTCTATCGTAAGCAATAACAACATAAATAACACTGAATTGAAGAGCAAAGGTATTGTGACGCGCTCTAGAACAAAGATCGTTGACCCTAAAGTGCAATCGCAATCGGCATCAAAAAACGCTCTTGTTTCTAATCTACCCGATCATTCTAAAACCTCTTGCAAAAACAATGCTGTAAATCGTGTTGGTGCTAATTCTGGTGCGAAAGAATTTCAAGAAGTAAACAATGTTGATAATATGCTGACAGCTGATGCTGCTGGTAACGCAGTTGATAACGCTGCTGGTAACGCCGTTGCGCCGGAACCACAGTGGAATGTGGTGAAGAGAAATAAGCGCAATAAACAAAAAATTATTGTTGGCTCAAATACTACTGCAGATTTGAATGTAGCGGGGCGCCTTAAATGGTTACAATTGACTTCGTTCGCGCCGTCTGTTACTGAAGATGTTATAAAAGACTACATTGTCATAAATACAGGTTTGGATAAAAATCCTGTTACAAATTGGTAAAGAAGGACACTCCTACTTCGCAATTAAAAAATGTGAATTTTAAATTGGGTGTTCCTTCCACGTCTGACATCTTTCCTATGAATGTGACAGTTCGTCAATTTCGTTTTTTCGAGAAAAGTGCACAAACTCTCGAGAAAGCTTAGCTCACCCCTCTTGCGGAATAAACAAATATTTAAAAGTCCAATTTAAGTCGGGTTGCAATAGGGGTGGTGGAGTATTTATAGCATCTCGTTGTAGCCTTCGACCGTCGCTAGTACAATTACAGGAAGACGATTCACAATTTGACCAGCTTTGTGTGAAACTACAAACCGCATCGAAAATTCTGTACGTGTGCGCGTCTTACATACCACCAGCCAGTAATGAGTTCATTTATAAGACTCATGTTGATAACATTGTATCACTTAATGATCGAATTGGAAACCATCAACTATGCGTGTTTGGTGATTTTAATCTAAATAGAATTATTTGGAACTACTTAGATAATAATTTACTTAATAATAAATAAATTACTTAGTTCAGGTAAATGGATTCCCAAAAAATTTAAATCGCACTTTGTATCTTATCTTTGTAAGTTCTAACAATAAGTTTCATCTTGATATTCCTGCAATATCAATCTCACCGCCCAATATTCATCATTCCCCTCTTGCGCTTGAAACTGAGTTTCTGGAATTCTTTGATATTACTGAATAAAGCCAGAATATCTCATTTAATTACAACTCGTGTAATTGGAAATTTGTCAATGATTTATTTTTAGATATTGAATGGGGTGATATTTTTGGTGGAGCTGATGCTGCAGTGTGCTTTAATCTATTTAAAAGCAATGTCGTTAATTTATGTAAATAGTTCATTCCAGTTCATGCTAAATTACCTTATAAGCTTCCTTGGTATTCAAAGAAGCTAAAACATCTAAAGAACTTGAGAGATAAGTTCTTAAAAAAATATAAATTAACTAAAGATCAGAAATTCTTTGACTTATACTCCTCCTACAAGACCCAATTTAACAAAATGAATAAATCACGCTACAGAGACTACATTAGCAATTTTGAAAAACAATTCAAAAGTACTCCGAATAGTTTTTGGAGTTACATTAAATCTAGAAAGAGGGTTGTAATATAGCTGCATACCTTGTCAAGGAGGGGCAGCATGCAGGCATGCTTGCAGGCCCTGGCTAGCTCGTCAGTGGGGGGGGNGGGGGGGGGGGGGGGGGGGGGTCTTTGCTACCTTCTTTGTCTTTAGCTACATTAACAAAAAATTTTAATCATACCTGATTATGAGTAGTTGCGGTGTTAAAAAAAAATATGCAAAGCAAAAAAGAAACAGGACAAAGGAAAGGTGAAGAAACGTAAAGAGAGACAGTCCGAGTCAGGTGGAATCGTCCCACCCCTTTTGCGTGTACTCCACGAAGCCATGGCCGCTGCTGCGACTCCTTCTTTTTAGCAGCGCCCCCTTTGTCGGTATGTCGATCAGTCCGTCACTGTCTTCCCCGTATCGTCATCATGTCACTCCCCACTCGGAGATACAACCGCTAATTTTAAACGTAGAATACGTGGTATGGTTAAGAGCATATCCAAGTCAAAAACGAAAGCACACACTAAAAAAAAAAATTATCGATAACAAAAGCGATAATAATATCGATAGCAAAATCGATAGCAAAATCGATAAAATATCGATAACTAAATCGATTACAAAATCGGTAACAAAATCGATTAGAAAATCTACCAAGAAATCGATTACAAAATCGATAAAAATATCGATAACAAAAGCGATAATAGTATCGATAGCAAAATCGTTAACACAATTAATAAAAACATCGATAACAAATCCGATAAAAATATTGATGACAAAGTCGATTAAAATATCGACAACAAAATCTATAAAAATATCGATAGCAAAATCGATAACAAACTCGAAAAAAATATCGATAACAAAATCGATAAAAATATTGATAACAAAATCGATAACAAAGTCGATAACAAAGTAATCAAAAATATCGATAACCAAATCGATAAGTCCCGAGAAACCCGAAAGTCTCCCGAAAGAGTTACCACATTGAGTCACTGTGCCTCTATCTATATCCTTTTCTCTACAACTACCTTTAGTTTAATCTTTCTTCCTCTATCTCCTTCTATGCTTTTATCGATATCCTCAACCTCATCTTTTCCTTTATATCTATCTTCGTTTTTATTTTTTTGTTTATCATATTCTTCATATACATATTTCCCTTCATATTTGCCCGTATATAAGTAAAGTGATTAATTTAACTTGGTCTTCATTTTTGCTTTTATCTTTACACAACTTTGTTTTTGTTTTTATATTTCCCTTTGCCTTTATCCTTTTATTTATCTATGTACGTACTCACCTTTACTTTTATTCTTGGATTGGTGTTTTTCTAAGTGGTGTTTCACTTCAAATAGTTTTCGCGTATTATGCATACATGAGCTCATACATATATTTATGTACATATATAATATGTATAGGTATACATACATACATAGATTACTAAAAAATAGAAACAGATCCATATTAACTGCAATCAACATATATTCGTATGTATGTATTTACATATGTACATACGCTGCGATTAGGTTATAAATATTGTGCCATCTGTTTATCAAAAGCCGAAACCTGTACTTACGCACGTATACATACTTTTTATCTCCTTCCCTCACTTCCAACGCATGCACGTGTTTGCAAAACAATGACGAAGTGATTTTGTATGGGAAATCACTTATGCCCATATATTGGAATCAAATAAACATCCTTAGAAGATATCAACCAGAGACCGAAAATAATTATTATCCTAATATTCAGGATCAAAAACGTCGCCTTGTTTTAAGAGAAATATCTTTTTTCGTCTCGCGAGACGATTATTTCAAGACGAATATTATTTACGTCTTCTCATAATAATTAGATGGGCTTTTTATTTTGTTTCGTCTCTCGGGACGTTTATTTCAAGACGAATATTATTTACGTCTCCTCATAATAATTATATGGGCTTTCTTATTTTTTTCGTCTCTCGGGACTTTTATTTCAAGACGAATATTATTTACGTCTTCTTATAATAATTATATGGCCTTTTTATTTTTTTTCGTCTCTCGGGACGTTTATTTCAAGACGAATATTATTTACGTCGTCTCGTAATAATTATATGGGCTTTTTATTTTTTTTCGTCTCTCGGGACGTTTATTTCAAGACGAATATGATTTACGTCTTCTCATAATAATTATATGGGCTTTTTTAATTTTTTCGTCTCCCGGGACGTTTATTTCAAGACGAATATTATTTACTTCTTCTTATAATAATTATATGGGCTTTTTATTTTTTTTCGTCTCTCGGGACGTTTATTTAAAGACGAATATTATTTACGTCTTCTCATAATAATTATATTGGCTTTTTATTTATTTTTCGTCTCTCGGGACGTTTATTTCAAGACGAATATTATTTATGTCCCACATTTTTCTTAAGAGAATTGGTACACTTACAACCGATTTCACGAAATTTTATAATTGCAATTTAATTGACATTTAATTTAAATTTTAATTTTTATTAAATCTTGCATTTAAGTTTTACTCCTTTCACCAGTACACACTTGGCTTAATTAAATTTGTCTGGCATAAATGAACTAATTCAGCTTCGAAGTTGAAATTTGGCGAAGTCAATCGCCATGGCATTTATAAGAATATGACCAAATTGTGGACCATCGGGCCACGCCCACCTTGACCGCCCATACAACATTATTTATAGCTTTAAAGATTTTCAATTAGAAGTGAGCAAATCTTATACATATTTATATAAATTAAAGTTGGAAAAGTGGTGTAACTCATTTACTCAAAAACCTCTGGACCGATTTTGACAAAATTTTGAGAATTTGAGAATTGGGAGAAGGTTTAAATTATGTTAGTTTGCTATCCGGTAAATATTAAAATATTAATTCAATTTAGTTAAAATAATTACTTCAATATGGGTATCAATCGAAATGGTGTTGAAAAGGATTTATTTCTAAGCAACATGTGGGAGGGTTGCCACCTGTTAAAAAAATTCAATTGAACATGAACATGGGAGTTAGGTAACTGGAATACGTATCACAATATGGGTGTCAGGCGAGGTTGGTTGTAGTCTAAAAATGTGTATACGAAGGCGTAAAAAAAATAGGTTTAAGAAAGTTTCACTTTGAAAATTTGTGGATGAGGGCTGCCAACTGTTTAATTATTTAATAACTTTAATGAGTGATTACTATATGGTTATCCAACGCAAGAGTTTTAAAAAACTTCATTTCTAAACTATATGCAGGAGCAGGGCCGTAGCCAGGATTTTTTTTGGGGGGGGGTGCTTTCTGGCAAAATATTTTTTTATTATCACTTTTTATTTCAACACATTTTGATTAAAAGAAAAATACTGATAGAAATAAAATATTTCACACAAACAACTAAAAATAGAATCGATAATCCTATGAGGCTTTTGCCTGAAAATTTAAAAATGCACTTAGTGGCATTGTGCTACTATGATAGCTCGGCCCAGTAATCATAGTCAACTTATGTACAGTAGACTGCATCATTCCCCATACAAGAAAAAATCGGTACTATTCTTCCACTGGAATTATGAAATCTATTATATTTTAAGACTTCTACCAAAATATTTCTGAAAAATAATAAGATTTACGTGAGCTGGACCGATTTGAAAATACCTCCAAAAATTGAGTTTTTTATTCAAAAAACAGTTTTTTTTCAATATTTTTTGAAAAAAATTCCCTCAGATTACTAAACAGTTTAAGTTTAAAAAATTTGTGTAAAAATATTAAAAAAAATTTTCTACGGAATCATAATATCTAATGAGATTTTCGATGCTGTTTTTGAACATTTATCAAAGACTGGTTGAATAGACTTGAATAACTCAGCCAAAAACCCTACCAATTTAAACTTATGAGGTATCATTGGTAAGGTATTTTCTCACCCTTTGAATTTCTTTGCAAATAAGCCCATTCAAAGTATGAAAGAGGAAGGCAAGATAAACGCGTGTCATTCCATGTTGAGTTAAGATGTGTTGGTATTTGATAAAGAAAACTTTAGGACGTGAATAAGTCTGTTTTGCAAAGAAATAAAAAAGGTGAGAAAATACCATTCCACTGATACCTCATAAGTCTATATCGGTAAAGTGTTGGAGCAGTTATTCAAGTTTTTCTTACCCAAACCTTTGAAAAAAGTTAAAAACAGTATCAAATTCTTATTATTATGATTCCGTTGATACAATTTTTTAATATTTTTATGTAGATTTTTTAAGCTTAAACTGTTTTTTCATCTGGGGGGATTTTTTCCAAAAAATCCTTTAAGAAACTATTTTTATTCATAAAAAACTCCATTTTAGAGGTATTTTCAAACCAGTCCAGCTCACATAAATCTTATTATTTTTCAGAAATATCTTGGTAGAAGTCTTAAAATGTACAAGGTTTGGTAATCCCGCCGGAAAACCCGCACTTTTTTTGTACATTGTACAGTAGTCGAAAAAATTATAGCCGCACCAAACTTTCACAAGTTATAAAATATTATATTTGTTGTTATTTAATTTTGGTAAGTTTTTTATAGTTCGTTCTTTACCAACATCCGTATAAATACAAGTTTAAAGGCAGTGTCACACGATTGGATATTTGCCAAAATTTGGTGCAAATCGTATCCCAATTGTGTGAATACCCAAATATTTTTCTTTATCCCGATCACGAAAATTAGTTTCGCTGTATTGTACCAATCTTTTGACCACAAAAAAAATTTCCCATTTTTTTATTTTGTTCCAATAGGCCAATATAAAAATATACCAATCTGTACAAATGTAACAATCGTGTGCCACTGCCTTAAAAATTTAGGCAATTTAAAAAAAGATTCAACAAATTTTCGTAAAAATTTCGAGTTTTTTAATTAGATTCTGAGTATGCAGTTTTGTTGCCCAATGAATTCCAGTAGAATAAAGTATAAGTTTCAAATGGCTCGAAATTTGTACGAAGATTTGAGTACTACACTTGCAAAGTGCACTATGTAAAATTTTTTCGATTTTTAGTTTTTGGAGGATTACGTACCAGTATTTACATAAAGTAGGTTCATGTCCACTAACAACACAGTGCAAAATCTTTTTGTATTCTGAAAAAATAGCATAAAATGTTAACTATTCTTCCAAAAGTCGCTATCATACTTATTTATAAACTTTCAAAAGTATCCATCTTCTGATGAACCTAGAAAACTGCTTTAGGTCGTGTAGACTGTTAATGTTATCTTATGTCATGGTATGTTATGTTATAATTTTATAAGGCTCTTATTTATCCAAATTTTCAGGTAATAATAAAAAAGATTCTATTTAAATGTTACTTGTTGTCGTAGTCGTTTTTTCAAATTTATGGCTTTCTATTAAATCACATAACGCTGTTTGCAAGTGGACTACTCATTTGTTAATTTTTTTTTAATATTGCACAAATTTGGAAACTTGGATTTACACGGGTCTTGTTAAAGAATAAACTATATTTTTATAAAAAACCAAAATTAAATATCTTTAATTGGACATGCACATTGTACATAAAGGAAGTACATAACAAAATAAAAAAAATATATATGTATAGTTAAAAAATAAAATAATCAAAACCATTTGGATTGATACCCATATGTTATAACCCATATAACTTTTTAAATAATTTTAATATTTTGAATTTAATTTCTATTATGTGGCAAACCTTTTTTGAAAAATAAAACCTTATTGCACTTCTACATACCAATCTCGTCAATTCTCG
>NW_016159247.1:742-4284 GCF_001687245.7 Rhagoletis zephyria | reverse complement strand
GAAAAAATAATGTTGTTAGCAACAAATAATTGTTTAATATAAATTATTTTACCTAAAATTGATGAAGAACGCGATAAAAACTGCACACAAGCAAAATCGACGCGAAAAATTGAAATGTCAAGAGTTGTCAAAAGCCTACAGCGCGCTGTCAAATAGAGATTTCGGCTAATCGATACTTTAAAGCGCTTCAAGCAAGTGAAGTAAAGCTGCCACTAGGCCAACTTTCATACATTTTAGTAGATTTTAAAAATTGTTTGACAGTTCTCAAAGCCAAGCAAGCAAAGCAAGCGTGCATTGGGCCAATACCTTTACTCCCACCATGTTCGTAGCCTCCCACTCTTTGGTACTCGCGCTCTGCTACGCTTGGCTCTAGCTCACATAAATATGTATGTATGTATGTACACCCAAGCATGTACTAGGTTTGCTATGTATCGCGGCCGTTGACCTGTCTTGGGTAAAATCTCTAGATCAGCTGATCTAAGGTTCAACTACGTTGGGGTTGTGCTTGGCAGGAAATGGTAACCGCGATTTTGGCCAGAATTTTTATTTGGTAAGTCGGCTCACTGGCTTTCGGCATGTATGCGGTGGCGTGTGTTGGAGCGCTGGCGTGGATGGATGGAGCTGGAGGTGGTGGTAATATGGTCGTACCCGGTGTGGTGGTACCGCAAATTCACTCCCGGCGTAGTGCAGTCCTTTTTCTGCCTTTATTTTGTGGCGATGCAGATCGCGGGGTCTAGTTTTGCACCTTAAAGTCAGATGGGCTTACCTCAGATTCCGGTGGCTCTTGCAACGGCTGTTCGCCAGGATCCGTACAGTTGCCGGTATACAATAAAACCGCTTAATTCGGTCCCTTTTTTTTGTATTTAGTTTTTACGATTTGTTAAACGGACTTAAGCGCGCACTATTTAGAAATAACACACTACACTGCCTCCACTTTTTATTGATCCCGTTGGCATACTTCGACTCTTTTATAGGGACGACTGGGCAGAGAAAACCACTCATATTCATCCACTTGCGCATGCCCAAAGTTCCGCTTGGCCATACTCACTCCGCTTGGCCTTACCGAGCCGTCGTGTTAGTACGTTTTCGCACCATATTAAAAATACTGGGATTAGGATGTTGAGGGATAAGTTGAATGAAATAGGAAATTCTAGCTAGGTAATTATTTTTCTGACTTCCGGCAAACGCATACATACACACTTACACTAAACAGAACGCTGGCGCTACAGGGTTTCAAGTCTAACTAAGTTTTTTATGGTGACGTCTCTGCCAACTCTCTCTCTGAAGCTGCTGATCTCTTTGCTGATTTTTTCTCTTCAAACTTTGTCACGGATGATAAGCTAACTGATGCTGAATATGCGGACCTATTTTCAGATAACTGGGATATCTTAAATAATTCCTTCAACTATGGCTCTTTAGTCTTAACTGATGAAGACATTTGTGAAGGTGTTAATGGGCTAAAGCTTTCAGTGCAAACGGATCTGGATGGGCTGTCGATCATTCTTCTTAAAAAATGTCCTTCATTAATAGCTCCACTAAAAGTCATATTTAATAGGTCTCTTGCCTCTGGAATTTTCATTGATGACTGGAAAATCACATCAATCATGCCAATCTTCAAATCTGGAAATAAAAGCGACGTTAGCAACTACAGACCCATCGCGAAACTAACTTCTATATCAAAACTGTTTGAATGCATTATTAAAAGGAAACTCCTCTTCAATATTAAGAACAACATTTGTCAGAACCAACACGGTTTTGTTCCAGGCAGGTCTACTACGACCAACATTGCAGTATTCTCTGACGACTGTTTAAATGCCTTCCAAAATGGCTACCAAGTGGATACAATCTATACGGATTTCTTCAAAGCATTTGGTAGGATATCCCACAAGATATTAGTTGCTAAACTTTCCCAACAGGGTTTCATTCGGTTCTTCTTCGGTGGATCAAGTCTCATTTAGCTGAAAGGAAGAGTTTCGTTTTTCTAGATGGAGTTTCTTCCAAAACATTCACCCCTACTTCCGGGGTCCCGCAAGGAAGCATCTTGGGTCCCTTGGTTTTCATTTTATTCATAAAGGACATCGGGTTATGCTTTTCAACTGCTAAGTTTCTTTTGTACGCTGACGACTTAAAAATATATTCAGTGATAAAAAGCCCTAGTGACTCTTTTGCTCTTCAGTCTGAGATTGACAAATTGCATATCTGGTGTTTAAAAAATCGATTGTGCTTTAATATAAAAAATGCTATAAAATTACATTTGTCGAACTACATAAGCCTCTGCAAACTTCGAATCATATTTCTAAATCGCTTTTATCGCCGATTAATGAAATTAAGGACCTTGGGATTTATTTCGACTCGAAGTTTTCGCTCCTTACGCATATAAACTGCGTTATAGCAAATGCGTTCTCCATGCTAGCTTTTGTTCGTCGAATAACTAAAGATTTTCGGGATCCTTACACTTTTAAGACTTTATATTCTGCTTTTATCCGATCTAAGTTAGAGTATGGCGCTTTCATTTGGAATCCATACCAGCAAATTCACATAAGTCGTTTGGAGTCTGTGCAAAAGGTTTTTATACGCTATGCCCTGCAATCATTAAATTTTTCTGAACCAAAACCTTCTTACTTCTCTCGATGTCAACTAATTAACTTGATGACCCTTCGTAATAGAAGATTAGCTCTCTCAATGTATTTCATGCTCGACATCATTTCCGACAAAACTGATTGTCCTGCCTTGCTANACTAATTAACTTGATGACCCTTCGTAATAGAAGATTAGCTCTCTCAATGTCTTTCATACTCGATTTCCGGCAAAACTGATTGTCCTGCCTTGCTCGGAAGAGTTAATTTTAATGTTCGGAGTAGAAATCTATGAAGCACTGAATTATTTAACATTAGCTTTAGTAAAACAGTTTATAGCATGAACGCACCGATCAGAAGAACACTGGCCGAATTAAACCTTATCTCAAGTTCTCTAGACTTAGGCTTTTCTTTACCAAGGACTACACTCCGGAATATTATCTTTTCTCATTTTTGTAATAATCCAGCTTGATTGGGTTATCAAGCACACGCTTTCTAAACAATTTTTATACCCGAGCGCACTTGTGCACAAGGGTATATTAGTTTTGTTCACATAACGGTTGTTTGTAACAGCCAAAACGAATCGAGATAGATATAGACAATTGTATACATAAATGATCAGGATGAAAAAAGAAATCGATTAAGCCATGTCTGTCTGTCCGTCCGTCTGTCCGTCTGTCCGTCCGTCCGTGTACACGATAACTCGAGCAAAAATTGAGATATCTCAACGAAATTTGGTATGTAGGTTTCCCTTAATCCAAGGTAGGTTGGTATTGAAAATGGGCGAAATCGGACTGTAACCACGCCCACTTCCCATATAACGGTAATTTCCAGAAATACGAAAACTGCGATATTTTAGTAACTACTGAAGATAATTCACTCAAAATTGATATTTACAATAATTTTTAGACGAAAAATAAGAAAATATTTAAATTTTTGCAAAAAGGCGTAGCCACGCCCACTTAT
>NW_016159247.1:231-706 GCF_001687245.7 Rhagoletis zephyria | reverse complement strand
TTTAAAATCGGACAATAACCACGCCCACATCCCATATAACGGTAATTTAGATAAATACAAAATCTTCGATAAATCAGTAAATATTGAAGCTAATTTATTCAAAATTGATGCTTGCAACAATTCTTTATCAAGAAATACGTTTATGGTAAAATTTTGGACAATGGGCGTGGCACCGCCCACTTATGATCACATATATGTATATCGGTAACCGTTCTACCAATTTGTACCAAACGGTGTGGTTATTGTGCTTGCCACAGATAAGCAAAACGTTGGAAATTATTGAAATCGGACTAAAATTACGGCCGCTTTTCATATAACGTTAAATTTCCGAAATGCTTGAAACTTCAATATTTCAAAATTGAAGCACACTAATTTACTGAAAATTGATACACCCCGGCTTACCATCTAGCGGTAGCTTTCGGAAAGGTGAAAAAACATATATTTAATACTTGCGCCGGGTATTTAATGTTCGGCT
>NW_016159247.1:0-168 GCF_001687245.7 Rhagoletis zephyria | reverse complement strand
TTTCGGAAAGGTGAAAAAACATATATTTAATACTTGCGCCGGGTATTTAATGTTCGGCTCCGCCCGAACTTAGACTTTCTTACTTGTTAATTTTCATTTCAATGTATGCAGTTTTCATAGTCTGTTTAGGCGGTAGGCCTTTTCGGGGAATAGGGTGAGATGACCCAA
>NW_016159246.1:87657-92499 GCF_001687245.7 Rhagoletis zephyria | reverse complement strand
AAAAAAATCGATCCATACAAATTGACCCGCCCTAATATACATACATACATATGTATGTATCTATATACGTATGTATCTTTGGTTCGCTATGCAACAATGCAATTGCACCAATTCGCGCGCCACAATTCACAGTCGTAAATCAACGCCAATGAGTGACGCTTTTGTTTAACTTAACCCAGCCCATGTCGTCTGTGGCAATCAAAGTGCAATTGCACACTTGTAGAGTTCAAAAGAAAACATGCCTACATACTCAAGTACATACATTAAGCATGCGTGTTGTTGAAATGCACCTACTTAATTCCATGCTACTTGTATAAAAAATGCAAAGAGTTTATATGAGAGTTGTCAGCGAGTTTTTGTCTAATTTAGGAAATCTAGCCACTTGCAGTCAACTAAAGTTGTTGTTTTTTGGCTATGCATTTATATGCATATGTATGTACATGTATACGTACCCTAGACCAAGTTAGTCCCCATACAAAATAAAACCGCTAACGCTTTAGCGGTATCTAGACCCAGCACAGTAACACTGTTTCGTTTGTATCCAGGCATTAAGGGTTCTGAAGCAATAATGATTCGGTTTTTAAGTTTTTATGGGACTCCAGAACCAGTAAGCTGACCTACAGTAGATGCATTCCAATGATGTTCCTCTTCAAAACTATGAATTTCTGCCTGGAAATTTTGTGAGGTAGCTTCCAATTCTATTCTTCTTCTTCTTTAACTCTCTAACCGCTTACGCGATTTTGACTGAGTTCAACAAAGCTCCTAATCTGTTCCAACTGACGCCAATTGGAAAAGCCAAGTGAAACTATGACTTTCTCCACTTTATCTTCCCATCGCCGTGGGGGCCTCCCTCTTCCTCTGTGCAGCGAATGCCGGACAGCTGAGAAGGAAGTGGTGAGATGATTCCATCTCGTCTTCCAAAAAGCTGCCGTGACGATATTAACCCGCACCTCGTGTGTTCCTTAAGGACAATGTCCGGTAAGTACAATTGTAACAATCAAGAATTGGCGCTTCGCCAGCTGCAGAAGCTCCCTTTACCGCCCGCGGTTAATAACCGGCCAGAATGGCTTTGCAACTTCGCATGCCAGGGTTTAAGCCCAAAACTCTCTGAGTCGACTATGAGAGGTCCAGTAGCAGGCCATTGGCATTGCCAGCGGAACTCCTATGTCCTTCTGTTCGATGCGGTAGCCTCAATGGTGACCTGCTTAGCCAATTCATCAGCCCTCTAATATCACTGAGTCCTGGGACCCAAATTAACTTGATTTGGAAGGTATTCCCCGACCCGTTTCGATCGACGTCACAGAGATCCGCAGTCTGAACAGAAGATCGTTTGAGAGTTTCTGACAGTAGATACCTCCTACAACTCTCCCGTTCAGCATCGATCCGTTCCTGAAGAAATTTACTAGACCTCCACTCCAGATATTGACATGTTCCCATTCGCTCCTTGGAGGGATGTGCATGAAATGGATTCGTTTGGGGCCAGCCTCACTTTTAATTAAAATGGAATATTTTTGCGCGCTACATGATATGTTGTTAAACGCCCTGACATTGTTTTAGTCTCAAGAGCTCGCCGCCCTAGTTTCATTTCTCTAATGCCCTGATCCAACGTTTTCTAATTGGTCGGTAAGTCAAAAGTTATTCAGGTTTTTGACATTCGGAAAGAATACGAACTTAGTCACTGTACATTGACTTGTGCGATACTTAGGTAATTTAAAAGGTTTTCAAGGTTTAACATCCGTGTATGATAAAGACACGAACTGAAATAATTGTGCTCACTTGTCTAAGATTTAGACGACAAATCAACCTTTGATACTGGGTTTAGGGTTTAGAAGTTATGAAGTTATGAAGAAGCATCAATTTTAGTCTGCTTTTAAGAGCGGCCAGACAACAATTTATCTCTGCAGAAGTTGTCGCGATAAAAACAATCGATCCATTATTCCCCATGTGAATATTGAGCTCTCCACAAAAGGTGGTGCAAGCCCTTGGATTCTCGCTCTTTCGCGAGCCTGGCAGAACTAACGGAAGAGAAATTATCGGATCTCCTCAATTTCATCTGTGACTGTAGGTGGAAGTAAGAAGACCTCTTACACCCCCACTAACCTTACTTAGCCGTGAGTTTTTTCTTTTCTTCAGCTTTCCCAATTATTTAAACTTAAGTTTTTTTAACCGCCTCCTTTATTGGCATGCACTGTAGAAATAGTAAAATTGTATAACCACACATGGGTTAAAGGTTTTACCAGCAAGCCTATAAATATACATTAAAATAATTTAGATAAGCATGCATACGTACTTTAACCAGGGCTGCCACTGCAAAGCTTTTTTTTCTTACCAAAAGCTGTTTCAAAAACCTACCAAAATGGCTTTCGCCCATTTTAAATTTGTTTCTTTTCATACTTAAAGTACATTTAAAGTGCCTGGAGGGTAAGCAAATGAGATAAGAGTAATAGTTTTAATAAATTCATATTCGCATATATGTATATGTATTTATTAATGTACAGTCAGAGTCAAAAGTTAGCATGCACATTGTTCTAACAAAAATAATTCAAAATTATTGTCAAGGAAAAGTTTTTTCATTAATTTTGCATGAAAATATAGTTATTCCATAACGTAAACCATACAAATCAAAGTTTATTACGCTACAATAATAATAACACCAAAGTTTAAAACTTTATACGAAATTCAAAAAAATTTCTTTAAAATTTCAAACTTTTATGAAAAAAACTCCGGGTATGGATTTTAGTAGACATTTAATTTTAGTATAATAAATTATAAATTTGAAATTGCTAAAAATTGCTGTTGATTTTTGAGATTTTCTTTTTGTTGAGGGTGTTGAGCATTTCCTTCCATATAACTACGGTGGCCAAAATCTAATTTTATATGGACGAGAATACGCAACACCCTCACAACCAGAGATATTTTCTGTTTATGAACAAAAAAACCTACCACAATTTGAAGCCTCCTACCATCCAGAAATAAACCCATCAGTTTTGGTTAAAACAGCGCAAACAGCAACCCTGTCGTTAAGCCAGATTTTGATCGTATGGCGCCTAAATGTATGCTGCTATTTTGACACAGAGCTGTTAAAAAAATTACAGTTAACAGATTAGCGCTTTATAAGCAATTAATTAGCACAATTTAATAGCTTTGCTGATTTTTATGAACCCGTTAGAATATAAATGGTGTATTAAAACTAGTACTTACATACAATGGAATAGAAGACAACAAAGAAAAACTTAAAGCATTAAAGTTGACAAAATGAATGTTTTATAACGCTATTTCTAGATTAATCACCATAAATGGCTGTAGATTAGAAATCGTTTAAGTAAATAAATGTATGTATGTATGTAAGTGTGCGTGAAAGCAAACTCGTACGTACGTATAATTACAAATAGAGAAAAGAGTGTATATGAAAGCTAGAAAAGTAATGGCAGCTCACACGCCATAATGCTGAACTGGGTGTGTAAATAGGTCAATAGTGGCTAGCAACAAGTATGAAAGTATGTAAGTATATAATCGAACGTATGTAACTAGTATAATTTCTTACAACGTTATGCTTTTATATACATACATACACACGCGTCTACATATGTACATAGATATGTTAGTAGGATACAAAGCAAGTGATATGCATTTATTTAATCACTTAAGAGCATTTCAACGCCACTAATAAATTGCCAAGCATTTCTTAATCGATTTATGTCACGTTTTTCATATTGCAAAAAGGACATCTGTCAGCGGGTGTAACGCCACTTGGCCACACGTTCAACATCAAGTGTACTATTATTATTACACGCACAATTGCTCAGCTACATATATGTTGTGTATGTTTGTCAAAGGTAAATAAATACGTGACCTAAAGCAAATATTATACGTATGTACGTATGTGTGTAAGTACGCAAGCAAATAAACAATATATGTACATATGTATATAGATGTAACGCAGTCTAGTTGCAGAATGTTCTACAATTTACTCACGATTTCTTATACTATGTCTTACACATGAGGGAAAACGTCAGGGCCCTAAATGAATTACTATTTTATGTACATAAGTACATATATACTTACTAGTCTCAAGTATCTATGGTACACAAAAGTGTGGAGCAATTTGCCCGTATGTGTAACATAATTGGCTTTAAGTGCGTACCTAAATAGTGCCATAGTTAGGTACATACAGTTACATATGTATACACACGTGTATGTACATAAGTAATACTGTATGGCTTTCGGTAGTACATACTTATGCGCTGTATGGCTACTTATCGACTTGAAGTGTACAAACAATTGTTAACTAAAAAAAATTTATCAGAAAATGTAATCGAGTGAAGTAAGCGATTGTTTATCAATAAATTTAATACTTAGTAAATATTTTAAAGATTAAGCCAAGTATGTTGTTGATTTCTTGTCATTTTGATGATTGGAGCAACTTAAGCAAACAAAAGTTACTTACACAGTTACTCCTATATGTGCATTAGTTAGCTAGTTAACTGAACGAACATAACATAATAGGAGACACTGCGATCTGAAAGAGAGACGCTAATCCAATATGCCCAAGATATCTTCGACTTCCCTAAAGAGTCCTAAAAGGGACTTGGCTGGCAAATTCTGTACTAAAAACTGTAGTTGATTGCAACCAGTTAAGTAGCCAGAGAGTAGTCTGATTTCATTTATGCTTAATATAATATATAACAAGTAAGAAAGTCTAAGTTAGGGCGGAGCCGAACATTAAATACCCGGCGCAAGTATTAAATATATGTTTTCCACCTTTCCGAAAGCTACCGCTACATGATAAGCCGGGGTGTATACATTTTAAGTAAATTAGCGTCCTTAAATTTCGAAATATTG
>NW_016159246.1:69715-86880 GCF_001687245.7 Rhagoletis zephyria | reverse complement strand
TTTTCATTCTGATCATTTATGTATACATTTGTCTATATCTATCTCGATTCGTTTTGCCTGTTACAAACAACCGTTATGTGAACAAAGTTATAATACCCTTGTGCACAAGTGCGCTCGGGTATAAATATATCTACTATCCATTTTATTGAAAAGGTAGCCGAAGAGCTTGGCCTGTCTATGTAGTAGTACTAACTACAGTTAAATATCCTGCGCATGCCAACTCGTCAGTAGCCTCGCGCAAAAAGTCGAGACAAAAGTTCTCAACAAAACGGAAGGAAAAACGAGACAGATATAAGTAAAGTTTTATGATCTCTGAGGAATTCTTCCGCACAAGGATCAACTTTAACAGCGAATATGAAGAGGAGCTGCTCAGGAACCTGTGTCCTTGTTTTGTGACCACATATGTACACCGAGCGCCTAAATTATACCTCAATTTGGGAAGTGTAGTATACTATTTAGCATGAGCTCTCAGTTTTTGGTTACCAAATTTTTCAAGCTAAACTGACAGCTACGAACGAAACTGCAAGGTGGCTGTTCGTTTCTTCTCTTAATCTGCATGCTCTAGCTATCTTTTTTAATAGAAAGGCAGCAATTAAAGTTCTCGATTGCGGAAAATGTACAATAAGGCTGGTCATGAAGTGTAAACATAATCCAAATGAGCTGGAAAGGGGGCACGTCAGAGATGTAGTATGGATGTCAGGTAACTAAGACAATATCAAGCAACCGCATGGCGAGATAACTGGGATGGAAGTGTACCTCGTTATATGCAATCAGTACCGTTTTCAATGCGAGTATTTCGCTATCTTCTGGCAAACTCTAACTGGAAGTGAACTTTGTCGAATAGACGAATAGACGATGGTCTGATGGACCCATATGTGGTATAGCAGGACATGTCTGGCTGAATTAAAGAAGGTCTACTCCACACTTCCAACTAGTACGACCACTGGTGGGCCTTTTATTCGGGTATTATTAGAGGCCACTGCTTGATGATAAATCTGCTTACCAAACTTCAAAGAACGATCGCCGTGTCCTATACAGGAGCTTTCTCTACAATAATTGGGGATGCTCGCGATGCTCTGCTAAATTCACCGTAACTTAACTTTTTTCGCAGAGGCTCTTAAAGCCAATCGTAGGCTTAAATAAATGGGTGCTGGTACTATAAAGTTTACAGTGAATCAGAAAAATCTAAAAACAAGAATATTTTCGTTGCCCTAGGATAGTACGCCACGTTGTCCTTTGTTGAAGTGAGACTACAATGTGGAGTTCCTAAAGGCTGAGTACTGGCTTAAACGCAATACTGAGCCTAGGCTTACACAATATAGAAATTTTATAAATTACTCCAAAACTGGACTACCAACCGGAAAATGGGAGTGGTTTAAATTAGCATTGACAGCCAACCTACGCTAAAGGCATTCCAAAATTCCAAACTAGCTCGGCAATGTATGGCTTGACTAAATTATATAAGAGCTACTTTTTTAGTTTAGTCTGAGTTTCAGGACACTCCAACGTACCTGGTTATGAGACATTTAATCATTCAGCTGAAAAGGGCACAGACCAAGTATTTTTTGGACTAGCAATCCCATCTTTCGCCATCGAAGCGGCTGTCTGAAACTCAGACTCCGAGTGTCTAAAGGTAAAATTCGTAGATTATGTAGAAATAAAACAGACTAAAAGCAAAATGAAAACAGTAGCCTTAGTCCCCTCTTTCTACGCGCGTTTTTTTGCATTAATTCCGACAATAAGAAACTATGTCTGATCAATGCAGCTGGCATTAATCGTAGTTGCGGTTTGGTTATATAATATAATAGTTATTTTGCTTTCGTAGCTCTTTATTTAAGTTTTAATATTTCAGTGACGGTGCTAATGAAATGCTAATTTGGTGTAATGAAAGATGGACGCACCTATAACATCGCACCACTCTAAACTAGCAACACTTGCTATGTTTTTACCTTACAATTGACCAACCAGCCATGGAATGGAAATAAAACAAGAGTACTAGCTTGGACTGAATTAATAACTGTTGCTTTTACACAATAATTTGTTTCAATTTACGATGTGACCGCATGAGAAATTTGTAGCAATTGAGTCACATAGTGTGGCATTTTTTTTTTCTTGTCATATTGCAAGACAAGTTCAAAAAAAAATATGTGTAAGTTAGTAATAAAGTAATTGGACTGGTAGTGGCAGACGCTGAAGGTCACTCGCCTATAAAACGATGGATAATTTTATGGCTTAAAGTAGTAATTAGTTAGTTGATAGTGGAAGCTAGGAAAAAAAAGTAAAAGTAATGCGCAACAAGTTGAGTCAATTACTTAGTTGTTAATTTTTTCCGCAAAGAACGCAATGAGTATATGCATTTTGATATATTTTATTAATCTAAATTTAAATTATGTAGCATTGCTTCCGAATAAAAAAACCTGCCTTTCAGTTTATTAAAAACATAATTAAATTAATTTAATAGAATTCTTTGTGGTTTCACGATTTCGCCATTATAGTTGCGTATGTTTTTCACAAGCAAAACTTTACAGCGTTTAACTAACTAAAAGGAAATGGTTTAAGCGCACAGCTAACATCAACAGCTGCCTAGGCAAGTAAGCAATTTTATTCAAATTATGCGCACTAGGGTGATCGTAAACTGATTTAGATTTATTGTCTTCAGGTAGATGCAAAAGCTAAAAAAAAAATATTTCCTATCAAAAATTCAGAAAGTACCAGGCTGACCGAGCTTTGCTCGGAATGCATACTTTTTAATCATATATACATATACATACATATACTTTTTAACCGACTTCCAAAAAAGGAGGAGGTTTTTAGTTCGTCGGAATATTTTTTTTTTTTTATATATGTTACCGCATAACTTTGGACCACGTCAACCGGTAGTGTCTCAGAGGTGGTCCCATACTAATCTGGTTAAGATCCGATCAGTGGATCATGAGATATATATATATTTTTTTTTATATGGAAGTTGAAGTCGGATTTTTTTTTGCTAAAAATTTCTTGTTAAATTTCTTATGGTTTGAGTTTCAAATACTGGTCATAACTTTCAAAATAGTATTTTGGGAATAAATAAAAAAATGGCTTTTTATGACTTATAAAGTAAGTAAATTTCTCACTTTAAAAATTAGGTGGCAACCCTAAATATAAATACGGTGGTATGAATTGTAAGCGTATATGTGCTGTGTATACATATAAAAAAAATCATATTGAAATTAACAAAATACCTGTATTACAAAAAACCGTGACAACCCTCATCGGAAATATTTTCTTACTATAGTTTTCAAAAATACCGTTCATTTGATATCCATATTGCGATATCTTAGCTAAATTTTGTGGAATGGAAAATAAGTGGCAACCTTACATTAATATTCTAAGGATAACACATATTATATAAGCAAAGCATTATTTACAGCCTTATGTTAGTATTCAAGAATAGTAGTATTGTACTTTGGTTTTCTAAACAAAAAATTAAAAACATATGCGATTTAAAATAGGTGGCAACCTTATCGAAATATATTTCTAATTAATAATATGTTTTATAAAACTTGCAACTAATTTTGAATGGGTGGCAACCTTATACGAGCATTTTCGGTGATAATACCCATTTAGATATACTTACAAGAAAGTACAAAACACTTTCGGTTATACCAAACGAGATAAATGAGTTCCGCCCAAGCATCAAGTTTGAAGGGAAGTTTTTAGGTGAAGAGCGCTACAAGTACAAAGCCTTCTATAGCCATGCATTCGTGCGAGAGTGCCATAGGTAGTGAGCACCATTATTCCACGCTGGATTTACAAAGCTGTCGCTAGACCAGTTCTGCTGCATGGAGGAGCCTGCTGTTAGTAATATGACCGACCGCAGCAACACCGGAGTTTGTTGATTCTTCCGATGTATTTTGGATTAAAATTCGTTCGAAAAATGACACTGAAGCCGGCACAAAGCCGAAAGTGATCTATCTCCAAATAAAAAGCTCCCTTAGGTCATCATTGACTCATTGTGATACTCTAATATAAACTCCTTATAGTCTTCTTTCCCTAAAAGTTAAGCCAAATCGTCGTTCTGACGAGGGCTTCAAAATTGTAGCGGAGCTCAGTACTGGCAGCCAGTCATAAAAGTATTGAATGAGTGAATGTCGAAGACCCTCGCCGACACGGAGCAGTGACGTACATATATAGATAATGTTCCACTCTCTCAATTTCATCCATGTCGTAGCAAGAAGGCATTCGACTGCAAACCCTTTCATATATATCCATCCATCCATCGAAGGTTATTGCCTTATAGGAAAACAAGCGCCACGTATATGGAGATCGCTTCGTAGATACTTTCAAAGCTGCAAAAACTGAGGGGAGTTAGAGGAAATTTCCCATCTTATCTGTAATTTTCCAGAAGCAGGTCGCAGCAGTTTCCCTTAACGGCCTTAGTGGATCGGTGAATGGAAATCTAAATTGTCTGATGGGATCTACCAGGCGACTCTTAATGGTTTAGCAAGATCTTAAGTCGTGGTAAAGATCACAATGGGTCTTCAATTTTAAACCTAAGTATGTCGTTACCACCGAACAAAGTTTAAGGCACATAAGTTTATTAGGATGGTCCAAAATAAGTAAAGTCAGAATTTTGATGCTCTCACCCCCTATGGCTGTTCTATAAAATAGTTGTCTGCCATATAAATCTTTGCGCGCTTTGAGCGACATCTAAATATTTTTTGATTTCAAAATAAAAAACAGGGGTAGATATATATTTTTTTTTGGTATAGAACAATCTTAGCATTTAGCATTTTTCACGTGCATTTTTGGACCACCCCAAAATACACACATCAAAATACTAGCCACCCTGATAATGGCACACAATACAATACGCACACATATTTACATTCAAATTTACTCCACAAAACAAAAATCTACAAACTTTTTTGCCACACTTTGCCAGTGCGAGGTGTTTGTGGCAAAAACATTTGTTTATGCTAATTTTCTATCATAAATTTTTGCTACGCAGTTGGAATTTTTTGCCGCTCATCTTCAAACATTCGCACACAACTTGTACGGTTACTTTGATTTAATACGTTAACCGACGAGTTTCAAAAGCGTTCAGCTTGTGCGCGAATGTGTGAAGAAAAAAAAAACAATAGTGAGGTACGCTGCTTTTTCGAATGATATACGGAAGAACGAAAAGTGATTTACAGAGTTTTAGAGTTCAATGATGCCCTGCGAACATTTAGCGAAATGTGTCTATACAGTGGTATGTGAGAAATTTTTGATAATGATGTGAAAAGAAAATAGCTTTAGCTAAAAATCTGAATCTTTTTCACTCTTGATAAAATTGTTTTTAAGTTAAAGTTCTAACTCCCAGTTTTTACTCAAGTTCAAGGTTGCCTATATTTTGTTCATTCTGCACGCTTTGGTCAACAAAAAAAATCAATATCATGAATCACTTCTTAATTCACTTTCGTTTAGTTAATAGCACTCTCTTTTGTACTTTATTAGCTAATAGTTCAGACATTCTCGTCAATACATACATATGTATGTACACACATCGTGCATGCTATGTATCTACTATCATTATGTAGATGTAAAAAAGTCAGTTCAACCGACAAACGATTAAGAGATCTTATTGAACATTAAAAACCAAGACCAGAATGGAACATAAAATTAAAGCAGTGAATACGGAGAGCCTCAAGCATGCCAACCGTAATGCCATATAATTAAAAATCCAATATCCATTAAATGTTAAACGCTGTTGTGTCGCCTTTAGATAATAGCCTAACTCGAAAATGCCAGCGCATTACATGGTGAGAAGATTTTCAATGTTACATATGCATTTACCAATTAACTAGTTAATAACAAATATAGTTACAAAATAGATAAAACATTTTCTAGTTTGGACTTTTGTGCTTTTGTCAGCCGATCAAAATTTGGTTTTAAAATGCCCAATCCTGCATTTGGTTGAAGAACGCCCTAACTCAGCAAATTTTCCAAGAACGCCCTGTTTCAATGCAAATTCAATATATCTTCTGCTGGGTTAGGGCGTCTTTGAACCATTTGTTGAGACAGGGCGTTCTTTAACCAAATTCTGAGATAGGTCCTTTTCAAATCAAAGTATTACATAGAGCGTTCTACGACTAAATTCTTAAATTGCATGCCCAACGCCGACTAAAGCCCTAGAGACCTTGCTCCATTTTCTACCTGTGGCTGATAGATTCTCCTATTTATCTACATGCGGTAACTATCATTTCTGATAGGCCAGGCAGCTATCAGAGCACTTAATTGAGAATGTAGACGCACTCTAAATGAGCTGGCAAGCTGTTACTCTACTCAAATTGTATGGGGGCCCAAGGGCATACCGGGCAATTGTGTTGCGGACGAGCTGGCTCGGGAAGGAACCCTTCTGTCTGCGATCAGTACCGCTCGTAATGCGGGAACTCCGCTGTCTTCTCGTAAACTCTGGCTGCAGAATAACTTTATCGAACGGGCAAATGCAAGATGGTCTGCGGAGCCCACGTGCAGGATAGCGAGACACATCTGGCTTAGGTTAGATTAGCGTAGATTTCGCCCACTCTTCCATTTGGAGCGACCATGTTATTGGAATTCTCTCCGGGCACTGCCTTATGCGAACCCACGCTGCCAGGATTGGTTTGCAGCCAAACGATTACTGTCGTAGCTACCGCGATGAGGAGGAAATCGAAAGCGTGCTACTGTCCCGCTTTGATAAGGGCTCGTCAACGTGCGCTCCTTCTCTAAATGTGCCCTGTATATGTATATATTTATTAATTTCTTGCCTCATAGAACACATAGGCATTATTTGTGGCAAAGGTTTGAGTTCAGTAGTGTGGTGCGTACTTTAGATTTACTTAAAAAAAATTCCAGGAAGTAAAACATTGTATTTTTGCAATTAAATTAAGATGAAGTAAGCAAATGAGCAAATTTGTATTTAATATTAGTGCAGTAATATACATAATTATAATTAAAATTAATGCTACTACAAATTTGACAGAAGGTTATTCACACACATTTTATTATACGCCTCTAAGTGCTAACTGGCCACTGTCTGCTGCTCGCTCGTCTTCAATAAAAATATTTCATGCGACTTTTTCTTTTGTTATAAGTAGCTTCACAGCTACTAATTTGTTAACTTGGTCAGTTACACTGCTGACCTACAACTATACAAATAAATTGTGGGAGTTGTGCGAAGTCGTTTGTTCCTCTTCAGTGCACAGCGTCTTTTGGCGCGCTATATCAGCTAGACTCTCTTAGACTGCTTTACGCATTTTGCTAAATTATGGTTCCATTGTGATGTGGAGTGTAGTATTGTTGTAGTAGATCAGAGTTTTTTATGTTTTCAAAAACTTCTTACTACGAGGAAAGAGCAAAACAAAATTTTATTTACATGCTTTGAAAAAACGCCCAAGCTATTTACTAATATAAAATAGAAGACGACAGCCAAATTTGGCACAGTTTTCCGGCAGCAGTCACATTAGCACCATTACCAAGAAACGAGATCAAAATGAGGAGATTTGTAAGTTCAACACAAAGTGAAAAAATAATTTTTGCATTTTTTTAATACATCCTTAATAAATGAATCCCCTTCTTCTACACAGCCTGTATTACTCGCCACCATCCTCGCGCTGGTTGTCACTGAAGCCCGTCCCAGTCTAAAATATCTACCAAGTGTAGCAGAGCATGTGGAATACACGCCCACCGTTGTAGGACACACCGTACACTCCGTGCCCACCGCAGTTTCGCATCAGAGTCAAACGATTGTACACGAGAAACGTCCCTACCTGCGTCCCATTGTGGAGCATACGCCAATCATCAAGACATACACGCCCATTGTGAAGACCTACTCGCCCATTATCAAGACGTATACGCCCAGCACAAGCGTCGCATGGCCGCCAGTTTCATATGCATCTGTGTATCCATCATCAGAACACTTGGGTTTATATGATGGCTGGAGTTCGCCCAGCTTGAAGAGTGTTTATGGTGGTTGGAGTTCAGGTTGGAAGCCAAGTGTAGCCTATGAGGATTGGGATGCATGGGCGCTTAAAAAGTGAATACTACATACTAGTACAAGATTGCGAGTCAAGTGAAAATTTAGTGTCAAATGAAATGTTAATGCTTAATATTGTAACAATGAAAATGTGATCGAACTAAAGTTAATTTGTACGACTACTTACAAGCGCAGTGAAGGAAACTTGAAAGGAAAATAATATTGAAGATCTCAATTTTCTAACAAAGATATTCTGGACTAAAAAGTGTTTGCTTCATGACAGCAGATACTTCGTCTAGTCCTTCTTTACCACTAGACTTATTCGTTGTGGTTCCATATCTAACTTGGCTAATGAGGTCGATGTCAGGGGCATACGCCTCCAATGCTAAGCGAATTAGTTCTGCGGCTTTTATCGCCTTGTATGAAAAATGGTTAATCATCAAATTTTTACTGAGCTGGTGATGTTTCTGAAGGTCATTTTCAGCAGCCGTATTTGCTTCAAGACGTTCGCCATAGCCGAGTGGTTAGAGCTGCCTTCTTCCACCCGTTGGGATCTAGGTTCGATTTCTGTTCCGAGCAATATCCAAACAAAAGGTTTCTTCTAATAACGGGCAGTCCTCGGCAGACAGGAGTTGCTAAATACTGTGATCTAAAGTAGCCCCAAAGACCCAAAAACCCCGGTATAGTGCTGAAAGTCCCAAACAGTTCCGAAAATACCGAAGTAGTCCCAAAGACATAAAAAAGTCGCGAAAATCCCAAAATTCTTTTTTTCATACTAGCTAAAGAGCAAGTATTTAATACTAAATCAAGTCATAAGAACTAAGCTATTCAGTAAGTATATAGTGAAGCCAAAGTATCTACGTACTTTTTCAAACTGTGTTTCGTTAGGTGAAACTAACTACAGTTTTGTTAACTGTTTTTCCGATCTTCACCTCCAATTTGTGGGCACAATTTTACGCGGAACGACAAATGGATTTTATGAGAATCTATTTCCTGACAGAAGGGACGATCGCTGTTGTAAAACAACTTTTTCCTAATTTAGATGTTGCTCATACCAGGGAATGAACCCAGGTCCTGCGGAGTGGTACGTAGTATTTAATGCTGTGAAAATAACTAATTAATAAGTGATAAGTAATAAGTAGATGCCATCTTTTGGGTTCGCTCAAATGCGACGACTTCTTCGGTGGTGATACAAAATGCGTGGGAAATGTGTATCCTTTGCCCACTTCCGTATACCGATTGGTTGAGGAGTGGTCTCGTTAAGCTTTCCTTGTTTTGCTGGCCGCAAATTTTTAACAAATTGTCTGCAACAAAAAAGTGCTCTACGTCGATGTTTGGTACTCGAATCTAGCACACGTCTAAAACACTGGAAGCGAGCCTTCTTTCTATGACAAAATGATCGATTTGGTGGATCATCATATGCTGGAACCTACATGCCTATATTCTATCATGTTCCTGTGAAGTCAATCAGTCTCAATCCATTTTCAGAAGTTTCGTCGTGAAGGCCTTATTTTTCTAAGATCCCTTCCTTGCTCTTCGTGGACAATATGTGGTTTCAACAGGATGGTGCCACTTGCCACATTGCCCATGAAACGATAGCCCAGTTGCGGTCGATGCCGATCCAAGTCCGCTATAAGCATGAGTAGTCGATTCAGCAGCCCCTAAATGATCTGGCTCAGTAATTTGAGAATACATTGTTAAGCTGCCAGGAAAGATATCACGGAACTCGATTGGATTGTTTTAATTTGTTTATTTGCAGAAAATAATGGTTTGAGATAGGACTTCACAAACGAATTACCGAACCGCATTTACTCCACTCACAGTAGAAAAGCGCACTTTGAGATTTGCAAGTTTTATTATCCAAGAACTGATTGAAAAAAATTTTGCGCTGTAAACTGAATCCTTTTCTAATTCTAAATTAGTGTCGTAACCTTCTAAGCGATTTGGAAGTCTTAAAAACAAAGATATTTCTTAATTTTTTCAATCAACTAATTTATTTAACACATCGTCGATTTTAAAGTCAACAACGTTCTTTTCTAAAAACAAAATACTAAGTTATTCGTTATATCACATTCCAAGTACAAAATCTTTTGTCCATTTCTGTTCTCCTTGTGAGCCGTTTACCAGGATGAGTAGTGAGCATCATAAGCCAATGGAGCACCATAGCTGTGCACAACTGGAGAGGCGGCGTACGATTTTACGATGGGAGCAGCTGCAGCATAGCTGTGCACAACTGGGGCAGCAGCGGCGTAAGAGGTGTAAGCCAAAGGAGCAGAGTGAATGGTCTTCACCACTGGAGCTGAAACGTAGCTGGTCTTCACAACAGGCGCAACAACATCCTCCACAACATGTGCAGAGCTGTGGACGATCGATTGGCTTTGATGAGAGACGGCAGTTGGGATGCTCTTCACCACCGAACCAACTTTGGCCAAAACATTCTCCTGATAAGCAACAGCTGCTGGTGCGGAGTAGACAAGTGGGCTTTCCACCAAGTGACTGGGAGCAGCAGCGGCAACGGCGAAGAGAGCAGCAAGGACAAACTGTTAATGGGGAGAAAATAAGTTAAAGTATTCCGAAAAAAATGCACGGTTGTACTAATCCTCGCTTTTAACTTACCAATTTGTACATTTTGTTAATTTTTTTTTTATTTTTCGATTTCGTAAGAAAGAACGATTTTTGACTTATGAGCGTTGTTAGCTGATTGATGGCTTTCAGTTGAGTTTAAGTTGCTTTTATACTCTTAAGAGTTCATGCTACGAAATTTTATGAGAAATTACAATGGCAAAGTCACTAGAAGCAATTCAGTAATCATAATAGCAACAAAAATGCCATAAACATCTGGTGAAACGTGCAAGTCATACACGACGCATACGCCACCGACAGCGATGCCTTTGTCTATGGTTAGGCACAAGCAATACGTACACATGCCTATGTAAATATGTATGTATGTATGCACGTATTGTGCGGGCGATTACTCAGACATACTCCGACCTAAACAGCACAGGTGTGCGCTCTCTCGCACATCGCTTAGCGGGAGCTGAAAGCAATTAAGACTTGGAGTTGCAATGAAAAAACGATTCGATTTTCAAACAATTAATGTATTAGACCAAAAAGGTGAACTTACTTATTTACTCTTGTTTTCATGGCGCTGCAGCAACACGCTCACCAGCCACAGCCACAGCCACGGGCGTTAGCCAATTTGGCCGAAGTCGCGACAGGCAATAACCCGCAGCCTCACACGTCTAGCCTTTGCAGTTTGTTTTTGTGACGCTGTCGATCATAGGAAAATACACAGAGTTACATACATACATTCAAGTAAGTAAATAATAAGAAATATAATAAAAATAGAACTTAATGCTTTATTGAACTGATTTGTGTTTTATTAAATTTGCCTTTGTTCCTGTATTGCTTTGCATGGGTGTACGTTAACGGATCTCGTATGGTTTTGTTGTTTTTCTTGATCTTTATTTGTGCTCTGATGGCAGCCTATTTAAATAGAGTTGGTAGAAGTTACGACTACTTCTGAGGCCAGCGACTTCAGTCCATTCTAACAATGGAGCATTACACGTGAAGCAGATAGGTAAAAAAGATGTCGATATGTCCGAGTTTAGTCGATACACATACAAACATTTTTTACAGCAGATTAAAGAGTAAAAGCACTGTGAAGTTTTTCGCTACTCTTACACCATTACCCAATTTTAAAAAGTTACTTCTTTAAGTATCTTTTTAACAAAATTTTTGAAAAACGAGTAATTTTTAAGCAAAAACTACAACCGACCTCAATGCTCAAATAAAAATTTAGGAGTACCGCTAATTTCATCATGGTCCAATGATCGGAACTAAAACAAAGTATGTAGTATGGGACTACCCTTGAAAGTACCAACTTTCCGATAAAAAAAAGAACGATTCCTCCTTTTTTTGTTAAATAAATTTTCATTATATTACTTGTTCATTGCACAATGCCCAGCAGTCAGGGATAATGGTCACGTCAATATGAACGGCGATGCAAAAACAATGACTTCCCAACGAGCAGAGATACGTCAATTTTGTTGACAGTGCGGCCTCATACAATTTTACGTATCCGAAAACGAACGGAAAACTACTAAAATCTTCGTTCATTTAGGTATCCTAAAGTATTCAAAAAACTGCGATTTTCCTACCCGGAACCGAACAGAAAACGACTTAAATTTTCATTAATTTTCGTATCCGGAAACCGTTCGAAAATGATAATGTTATTTGAAAGCAATAATTATATTTTATTGGTTCAAACTGCTAGTATTTGTTAGCTTTCAGAAGGTGCTGCTCTGCCGTTGGCCGCAACAAAAAGTTGCCAATCATTGTTCTGTTAGAAGCCCCAGAAATCGTTTCTGGCGTTTCATCCTCATTCTCGAAGAAATATGGGCCGATAACTTTTTCAGCCATAGCACAGCACCAAACAGTGCATGGGTGTGACTGATGCTGCTGTATTGCCCTTGAATTTTCAGAGCCCCACAATCTACAGTTTTGCTTGGAAATGGGCTTCATCCGACATCAAAACATTACCTAAGAAATCAATCGACCAGCAACCAGACACCATTGGCCATATAAAATAGGGCCATCAATATTTTTAGATACTCTTGATAGGGCCATGTCCCAAAAGAAACTGTGTTAAGTAGTAGTTTTAGTCTCCGTAAGCTCTTGGAATGAGCCCGTGAGTCCTTCTTTGCCGATTCGTCGAAACGCTTTAGCCAGATTTGGATAGAGCAACATCTCTCTTGCTCTGTGACTTCTTTCTCTACACGCTCATACACTTTTTGTATCTCGTTTGCCAAAATATCTACTAGAATCAGACCGGCAATTACGAGGGATGCTTCATCAGATTTGTTCGAAATCCGAAAATAGTCCTTAGGGCACTTAGTTGATACATAAATGTGAGTATTTTCGCATAATATTTTATATTCATTGCTTCAGCCCAAATTGGAACACTCCACTAAGCAAAACCCTTCTGTTATATTTAGGACCGTCGATATATGGCATCATTCTATGTAAGCGTGTCTGTACATTCGATGCTTTCTCAACTACATACTACAGATGGGTCTTAAAGTTTAAACGACTAACAATCATTACACTCAACATTTTTTTTAATTGCGGGCAGTGACGTGAGTGTCGAGACGCACGTCCGCTGACTGTTTGTGTGATGACCGAAGATACTTCGATTTGTGGAAAAGTATCGCCTCGCCGTCGGTCACTAAGTCGCCGTGGTTATTCGTACAGAAGTTCTCGCTGGTCCAGAAATCTTTCGTAAGTCGCTTAACTTTCTTAGTAAAAGCTCCAGCGTTGTTCCTGTTGGCCAACATTCGCTTTTACATTTCTTTAGGGGCTGATGTGTTTTGAACAAAAAAAAATAACGGGAACATCCCAAAATTGACCCCAGAAAAAAACCCTGATCCTGGGGTCGAGAGAAAAGAAAGCATATTGAATTTATCTAAACGTGAACCATGCGTGAAAATCGGGTGGAATTTCAGGCGATAAAGCTTCTACAACTAAGGTTTTATCAAGTGCGACCCCGCGAGAATTTACCACGTCGGAATACGCATGCAGTGGCCTTACAAATAGTCGAGTCCGTACTGCTTCTCCGTGGGATCTAAGTTTGACATTTAAAAATTTAAAATGTTGTATTCTAAAGGCAGATAATAACAAACCCCCGACTGTAACTGAACAAGTTTTTCGTAGAGGCTTTTGTTGTAGGTCCAACAAGTCGCGCAACACAAAAAAAAAGGTGGAAAAGCTCAGCCAAACTCTTAGCAAAAGTGTAAACGCCAAATATTTATTTCATTGCCTTGTTGGATAAAAGTGTAAGAAAATATATACCCATAAGCTGGCCTAATGTGGTAAACCCATTGACTTCACTTTTAATGTCAACAACTACACACATCTATAAAAGCTGGACATTTTTTTCGTAACAAATAATCGATTTTTAAATTCAAATTCAATAAAACAGAATTAATCAATGGAAAAAACTTATTTCTTTTTTCACAAAAATGCTGGTCCACAGCCGTCAACCGCGAGTCTCCAAGAACCTAACCAACAAATTTTTAATTTTACAAGTGAAGCAAAAAGCATTATACAAAATGTATCAAAAACAGGTATGACTTAAAAAAAATAGCATGTAACTCCGTAAATTTTGATACTAAGACCTTAAAATTTTTATTGAAAGTATATTTTAATATATCCTACCAAAATCTGCGAAAACCGCAATTTCGAAAAAAAAAGTGTTGGTTAGGGCCTTTGTGAATTAAGGTACCGATACGCCTGTATATATACTCCTTATTACAATTTTCTAAAGAAAAAGATCTTTTGGTTTCATAAATAAACAAAATTTATTTAACAAATCGTTAATTTTATAGTCAACAACGTTCTTTTCTATGAAAACAAAAATAAGTTATTCGTTATATCACATTCCAAGTACAAAATCTTTTGTCCATTTCTGTTCTCCTTGTTAGTCGTTTACCAGGATGAGTAGTGAGCATCATAAACCAATGGAGCACCATAGCTGTGCACAACTGGAGAGGCGGCGTACGATTTTACGATGGGAGCAGCTGCAGCATAGCTGTGCACAACTGGGGCAGCAGCGGCATAAGAGGTGTATGCCAAAGGCGCAGAGTGAATGGTCTTCACCACTGGAGCTGAAACGTAGCTGGTCTTCACAACAGGCGCAACAACATCCTCCACAACATGGGCAGAGCTGTGAACGATCGATTGGCTTTGATGGGAGACGGCAGTTGGGATGCTCTTCACCACCGAACCAACTTTGGCCAAAACATTCTCCTGATAGGCAACAGCTGCTGGTGCGGAGTAGACAAGTGGGCTTTCGACCAAGTGGCTGGGAGCAGCAGCGGCAACGGCGAAAAGAGCAGCAAGGACAAACTGTTAATGGGGAGAAAAAAAAAGTTAAAATATTTCGCAAAAATGCACGGTTGTAGTAATCCTATGTAGTTTGTAACTTACCAATTTGTACATTTTGTTAATTTTTTTTTTTATTTTTCGATTTCGTAAGAAAGAACGATTTTTGACTTATGAGCGTTGTTAGCTGATTGATGCCTTTCGATTGGGTGGCCGTTGCTTTTATACTTTTGGAAAACTTCATGCTTCAAAATTTAATAAACACAACAATGGGCAAGTTAATTGAATTGAAGTGTGTGTTCTGCTATCATTTCAGCAACAACAAAAAACACCATAACAGCACATAAAATTGTTGGTGTGTGCGTGGTTAAACGCATGTGGCGCTAGCGGTTTGTTGCTGCTTAAATGTATGTATATACACTCATTTCTTTGGGGCTATAACTCGTTAGCGCGCTCTTTTTACAAAACTAGTACATGCCTTCGCCGTTGAGTATAACTGCGTATGATCTCCATGTGTTACTGAACTCTTAAACTCTCGACTTTGTAATTTTGGTATTACAGCCACTTTGCTCTGAAAAATCCGTTTGAAATTTCGTCTTTTTAAGTACGGGCCAACTCTTACTTACGTACATTACATACATACATTACATCCTAAGAACCATTGAGGTTTTCGGCATATCAACTTAGATTGCAAGCCTCAAGCGCCCCAGTGTAAAGGTCGATAACCTTTTAATTATAGTAGTCTGCTTTTAGGAGGAATAAATTAGTTGAATTTATATCCGAAAACAAAATAACTTTGAATAACGTTGAATTAGCTTAAATTATATAGTATATTAAGCTATTGCCAAGAGAGATTGTAACAGGCAGATGTCTGTACATTATGGATATTAAAGAATTATTTATATGAGGCTCTTTATTAGACCGACAGAAGCTATATAAAAAATTTTTAGAATTTTTGTCCGTCTGTATGTTTGTACGCGCATCACTCAAAAACGAATGCCTGGAATTGAATACACTTTTAACCAGTGCATTGCTAAAGATCTAACTTAAGTCATAGTAAAAAGATAATTAGTGAGTTGCCACCTATTTTTAAATTGCAGTTTAAGTAAATTGATAAGATCAAGTAAATATTGTAATACAGCTGTCAAAAGAATGCTGTCTAAGAAGGCTTACAGTCGAAAATCCTTTTGTGGAAGGTCGCCACCTGTTTGAAAATTTTAATTTGATTTAATTGATAAGTCAAATTAAATATTGCAATGTGGGTATCAAACTAAACAAGTTTAGGAATGTTTACTGCCAAAAATATTTTCGAGGAGGGTTTCCACCTGTTTGAAAACTTGTATTCAATTAAATTAATAAAATAAATGAAATAGTATTACAATACGGGTCTCAAACTAAGGTTAAGAAACGGTTAAGAAACTTTACAGTCGAAAATATTTTTGAAGCCTATTTGAAAATTTTAATTCTGTTAAATTGATAGTATAAAGTAAATATTGAATTAATACACATGGCTATATATAGACGCGAGTTATATGATTATATCATAAGGCAGTAAGTCGTACCGAACGTTCAAAATCTCCTTTGCAATCTACGTTTGATTTAGTTCTTAGTAGTTCGGAACAAAAAGAAGAAATATTTGATTTTAAAAATGAAAAGAGAAGAAAGCGAAAAGAAGAACAATAAATGAGATTGGGACGATATCCGGCAGAAACCTATGAAAACCATTCATCACTCAAGGAGCTCTCACTTTTTTTGGCGGATGGTCACTCGGCCAGATAACAAGTAAAGCTTTATAGTTGCAGCTAAAATATGATGGCTTAAGCCCCCCGTGAGCGGCTCCTTCTAAATATAATGATTTATAACTCCATACGGATGCATTTCGTGAACATCAATATGCATTAGGATGGAGCGAAAAAAAAATATTTTGAGTTGGAAATTCTATTGGTTAGCGCGGAAAATATGTAATACGCTACAAAACGGAATACTTGAAGTCTTTCTCGATTTTTATATATATATTTTTTTTTCAACAATTTTATAATGAGCTCGAGGCCATTTTTAAATGAAAAATTTATTGTGGAAAAAGCAACAACAATTTGAAAAAATGGTAGAAGTGATAGCTATTTCTGAAATCACCACATTTCCTCATCAGACTTCTTTCAGTAGGATTCGAACCGACGATCCCACTGACTCAGCCAGTTGCCCATGCACTGCGCTAAGACGCCTTGTAAATTATCGTTTGCTTATTTCCACTATTTTTCATTTTTGTTATGCCAACACAATCAAGCGCAGCTATTCCGCTGCAATT
>NW_016159246.1:53813-69423 GCF_001687245.7 Rhagoletis zephyria | reverse complement strand
GCCTCGAGCTCATTATAAAATTGTTGAATATAATTGTTAAATGGCCAAAAAATAGCAAAAAACATATATTTTTTTTTTTTTTTTAAGGAGCACAATTTGAGAAATATTTCGAAACTTTCAGGCTCCTGGAGTTCAATGGTATAATTTTGCACAATGTTTCCACACTATTCGAATTGCGAAACAGAAAAATTTATTATTTTCGCTCCACCCTAATATACAGACGACTGTCATTTTTGACTACACACTCTAACTATGGACCTCGCTCATTACCTCATTGGCGCGGAAATTGTTCGAAAATAAGGAATTCACACAAGGGTTATTAAGGAGTTTTCCTGCATGGCATGAACTAGTAAATCCTCCAACACTACAGTGGTACAAGGTTATGCTTCAAATCCACAACGAAAGGGAGTCTAAATCATACAAATTTTAAAGTTAATGATCAAAAAGGTTAGTGGCCGCAAATGCAAGTCATAATTCACTTTACTTGCGCAAGGCTTCCTTGATGCCGATCACCAAGTATGGAATAGCCGGTAAAGCGAGCTCGCATGCCGATGTGATCGTTTTCTAACATACATAGTGATTATATGAACGTACTGTACAATTTATGTACATACATACATAAGTATGAATATGAGAATATATTACGGATACAAATATGTAGATACATAGCCTTCTGGCTGGTGAACAACACACGCTGTATGTAAATATGTAAACAATGGCATCGACGCTTATTTTCTCAATGGTATGGTAATACGTTAATAGCAAAATTGTCTCATTAACGCCACCCAAACTGGTTCAGATGGCGGCTCTAATTGCCTTAACGATTACACAGAACGCACACCAACGCCTATCAATAGATTGATTTGTATACAAAAGCCAGAAAATAGTAACCATGTACAAGCAAGCATATGCATAATTCCAGGCACGCATATTCCGGAGCTCTATGAGTTGCTCACAAGGCCGTCGTCTACGCTAACAACACTGAAAGAGCAGCGCACCAGCCGCTGCTGTGAAAGATTGGCGTTGCGTGCGTTTCATTACATTTACGTACATACGTTTCGTGGGAGTTTGTCACTATAAATACTGCGTCAGCGTCGAAGAACGGTATCAGTTCTTTAACGCATTCAGTCAATACAGACCTTCAAACAACACAAACAAAAAACCTTTCAAAATGTTCAAGTTGGTAAGTTGGCGAGAAAAAACAGAAAAAAAATATGTATACAGTTATTAATTTTTTATTTCTACTTTTGCTCAACAGGTGGTATTGTCTGCTCTCCTGGTCGTAGCTGCTGCTCGTCCCAGTCTCATCGAATCCCATCCAGTGGTGTACTCGGCGGCACCCTCCGCCACTATTGCCGTTCATGAACCCGTTCTGACTAAAGTGGGCTCAGTGGTGAAGAGCATCCCCACTGCCGTCTCCCATCAAAGTCAATCGATTGTGCATAGCTCGGCGCATGTTGTTCAGGATATTGTTGCACCAGCTGTGAGAACTAGTGTTGTGGCTGCCCCCCCGACTGTGCTGAAGACTGCTGTTTCTCCGGCAGCAGTGCAGCTGCACTCTGCTCCTGTTCATCACATTGCCGCTGCCCCACTGTTGCATCATGCTCCAGTTGCGCATTACTCCGCTCCACTGACCCAGTTGCATGTTGCCTCACCACTCACCTATACCGCCACTGGCTTGTGGTAAACGATCTGAGATTTAGACGAATTTAGTTGGACTGCCTGTTTTTTAGAAAATTTATTTTAATTGATTTTTTTTTTGGTTTATTTATTTATTGAAGAACTGACGAAATTACGAAGAAATAAACAAATTATATGCCGTACATAAACGAAAATGGCTGTGATTTTATTTTGCTAAAACTGATTACTGGAACTTGTCGCGAATTTGTTTAAAGTCGACTGGGACCTTGCGCTTATTCCCAAAATTATATTCCTGTGGTTATTCAAATTATGCGTATATTGATACCGGCTTGAACGACTTTTGATTTCAACAGGACGTCGTCGAACAATGTCACACAACCTTTAGTAATCGATTTCTAAAGCCCTAAATTCGATCTTCGTATTCCGTAAATAAAGTTTTTTTTTCATTTTTCATTTTCAGGGGTACTAGGTGTTGAAAAAGATCGTATATTGATTGGCTGGCTTACGTGGGCTCAGCATTCTATTTGCTATTGGACGAAAACTTGGTTAGACCGAGGGCTTGTCTCACAGTGTCCTCCCATTTTACAGTGGCCGCGAGTATTCTGCTATCATGAATTGGTTGCTAAAACACTGAGCTTCAGGGGCAATGGAATGGGTGAACAGATGTAAATACTTTTTTGTTGCCTTCGCATACTTTCCATAGGAAGGTGGCTGGTTTTGTGCAATACGGCTTCAAGTGAAATATTGGTTTTTATCTTGTATTGCGATGCTAACGCCCAGCATAAAAAGGTGAGTATCAGCACGTGAAATGCAAAGGGGACCCATGTCTACGGGTAATTCTGGATACCAAACTTTCATGGAAGTTTCACGTTTAGCATAAAACCTGAAAAGCCTTGGTGGCATTTTGGCAATGTAAGCATATCTACGGACTCTCAAGCAATACCGTAGAAAATATTCTTGCCAAACTGCAGGGACAGTCTATGAAACACTTGCCATAACCCTTGCACCTTTATACGTGGGTAGGTGCTATAGGCTAACCGCAGGCCAGGCAGGAAATGGACGTTGGTATGATAATGAGTGCAGCAAGGCGACAATTGTTGGTGGCAAAGATCTGGACACAACTTCAATCATCCAGAATAGTACGCCACCATTACTTTTGCTGAGGATATTCTATGCATAATGTTGAGTTCCCTGAGGTTAATTGCGTGCACTGAACCCATGCACTGAGCTCTTGCTTACACATTGTTGGATATTTACTGATAGCTCCACCACTGCCACAGGGATAGGATCTGGAATCTATGATAAAGTTAAAGGGTATTTTCTTCAATTTTCTCTAAAGCAATAAATATGTATGCCTGGTTATTTCAAACCGAGGTATTTGCAATCCTCAAGGCCAAGGACAGCGATGTGGAAAATATGTGGGGAGGTAGGGGCTTCCATGTCTCTTGGGACAGGTACGCTGCACACAAGGCTAGCCTTCTAACTACTTCCAAATTAATTTGGTCATGTAAGTCTCGACCAAATTATGTTCGAAAACATCAGGACCTTTTTTCACTTTGTGTACCAGGTCACTCAGGTATGCCTGGTAATGAAGCATCTGACCATGACCTGGCATTCTTTGGTTGGCAAGCAGTTATAATAGCACTCCAACCTTCGGCAATTGAAGCCACCATCAGAAGCTTGATGAATATTTTGGTAATAAGACGACGTTGGTTTCACTTGACATCTTTTGTTTACAATTTCTATGACTTGTTTTTTTGAATTTAGTAGAAGTTTTCATAATTTAAGGGAGATACCAAGTTTATACCTTATATCCCTGTTGCGTGATATTTCAGCCTTATCGTTAATATATCGACGGCATTCAGCAGTTTTTTTGAAGTCAACGACATTTCTCCTTCAACAGCATTTTGGTGTTGACGCCCAAGTGAAGAGAACAAAAGTTTTATGCCTTTCCAAGAAACACATATGAACTGTACAGTTGTGAATAAAAAATGTGTTCCTTTAAATTTGCTTTATTTTATTTACAAAACTAAAAATCACAAAATTCTCAATTTAGCCGTCCAACTTTAATCCACAATTCAATCCGTTGCCAAACATTCCGGTCATTAAATTTCAAATTCGCTTACCACAGACCGTGGGCGGTGTAGGTGAGTGGAGAAGAAGCAGCAACCACAGCAGCACCATAGGTGGTGTGCACCAAAGGAGCAGCAGCAGCAGCGTAGGTAGAGTGGACAACTGGAGCTGAGTGCACCAAAGGAGCAGAGTGAACAACTGGAGCAGCAGCAGCAGCGTAGGTGGAGTGCACAACTGGAGCTGAGTGTACCAAAGGAGCAGAGTGCACAACTGGAGCCGAGTGCACAACTGGAGCAGCAGCAACAACAGGCGCAGAGTAGGTAGTCTTCACGGCTGGAGCAACGACATCCTCAACAGAGACAGCCGAGTTGTGCACAACAGTGGAGCTTTGGTGTGAGACCGCGGTGGGCACACTCTTCACCACAGAGCCAACTTTGGCAAGAACATTCTCTTGAACGGCAACAGCGGCTGCGGGCGCCGAATAGACAACTGGCGTTTGGACGACATGGGGAGCAGCAGCAGCTACGGCGAGGAGAGCAGACAATACCACCTGGTTGAAGAAAAGGATATTTAATTCAGACAAAAAGGAAATCCACAACCTGTGCGAATTTAAATTTAAAATCAGTATATCCTTTTGCAAATGCTTACCAACTTGAACATTTTGATTTTTGGATTTTGTTACTTGTAGGTCTGTATTGACTGTGAGAAAGTTGTTGCGAGAACTACTGGCCAAAATGTCAAAGCGTGCCTTTTTATATCGATCAAGGTGCTAGAAAGGTATTTGCACACACACATTCCTAAATACTATTTCTTAAGGCAAAAAAATTTATAAAAAATGTATCATAAGTTGTTGGAAAGAAATTCGTCAACTGCAAAAAAAACACTTGAGTACTAATTGTGCTCGCATTTCGAGTACCCAAAACGGCCTTCAGTGCAGATCAAACTTGAATCGGTTCGATTTTTTTTTTTTTATCTACTTTAAGTCGTTTGGGCAATTGAAAAGTAATCGATACGCTGTGATATGCTTTTAATATTTTTATCCGTACATACTTAAGTATATTTTTGTTTGCCTTTTTTTTGTGGGTGTTGTCAAACTTCTTTTCAAGCCATTGGAAATACATAGCAGCTTATGTGCTTGTGTCAACACGTGCTTACCAATACACGGGTGTGTTCTCAGTTAAGCCAATGAAAATGCCTACAAAAATCATTGTTGTAATTGTTAGGTACACAACTTGTTTTTGTTTCTTTTTTATCTTTCTTTTTATGGCAGCAAGCATGCTAAGTAGAAGCCCTTCTAACAAACTCTGCTGCAGAAGTCATGAACTTGTATCAATCATTCATTACATACTAGACGTTGAAAGTGTTGTAACTGGTTACGCATGCGCAGCCACCTTGAACTCTTCAAACGTGACCAACCTTCTCTATAATGGTACATATAATGCAGTCAAAAGTGCGTTTTGAATAGAGAATGCATTAGTTAAAAAAAATACATTGTAATACGGGTATAGGGACGAACGTAGGGGGGATTTGGGTTGGTGGCTGACTTGCAAATGTAGAGCAGGTAAAATACATAAATCTTTCTTAATTACTATATATTTACCAAAACATACATATATGTAATAGTGAGACAAAAATGTGTATTCAGTTAAGATTACAAAAACATAGACTAACATGCAGGTAGTTTTTGAAGAGCGTTGCCACCTGTTTAAAAAGTAAAATTCAATTTAATAGGAGGTATAATAGGAAGTAGTACAATATAACTGACAGACAAAGAAGGATTGTTATAGTTTTGAAGAGAGTTGCCACCTATTTAAATAGTCTACATATTTTAGTGTACTTTTTAGTTAAATGGTATCAAATTAGTAAAATTATTTAGTTAAATTAAATAATACAATGCCGGTTTCAAACGAAAGAGGTTTGAGAAAGCTTTATTTCTATAATATTTTTAAAGTGGGCTGCCACCTATTTAAAGAGTCAAATTTAGTTAAAACACTGGTTTAAATAAAATAATGCAATTTTTGTATTAAATGAAGGGAGTTAAAGAAAATTTAATTTCGAAAATATTTTCAAAAAGGATGCCCATCTCATTGAAACATTAAATTTTATTTGTGAGTTAGATGAAATATTTTTTCTAAATTGGCGCATTTTACGTGTTAATACCATTTTTTTTTTTTAAAGCGGGTTGCCACATTTCTAAGTTTTAAATAGTTTTCGTTTTGTTTTAGTTATATCAAATATAATATAAAATAGGTATTGTTATGAGAGAACAAGTTTTTGTATATACTTTTATTCCAAATTTAGCTAATTAGAGTTCCCACCTATAAAGATAATTAAAAAAATTAATATGTTTGTATATATAGAGACTAACTGCACAATTAATTTAAAAGAATACAAGCGATTTCAATCCGTTAACATGGCAGTAATACGTATCAAAAGAATTCCGTAATTTTGTCAGTGAAGCTGTCACCAGAACTGAGCCAAATCTATGTTGCACCAAATTTTTATTGAGACTAGACCTATCCAATTCGCAGAGTCCAAAGATTATTATTCATTTTAGGAATAGATCACTGCGACCTTAGATCTATTGTGCCCCCATTCCATCATTTATAGTGTGTATATTGATCCAGCAGAAGAAGATTAATCCAGTAGCGGCCCTGTGGCTGAGTAGTAAGAGATGCGTACTCCACCACCTCAAAGAGCCTGGATTTCATCCCCTCTGCTGTCAGTCACAATGCTCCGAGAGTATTTATGCAATGCAGAATGCTTGTAACAAAATCCATTTGGCGTTAGGGGTGTGGCGCACAGTGTTTTGTTTTTGGAAAAATCTGATTAAATCAAATATCTCGACAACGAGAAGAAATGGGAATTTAAATCTCACGGCATGCTGTACTTGCCTCAAGGAATCTATTTCCATGGCTACAAGAACCGAAAACGCACTTTTGATTTTTTAACCGTTCTAAGCAGTTTTTGCATAAAAAAAAAAACAAAAAAATCAAAAATGTTTCCGTTTGAATGACATTTTAAAGGTCTGATTGTACGAAAAATTATCTTCACCTCGAAACCGCCCTTCATTAATAAAATTTTGGATTTTTTTTTTTGTTTTTTACCTAAAAATACTATACGATGAATTTTGAAAAAAATTTAATGCATTTTTTCGGTTTTGATAACCATAGAAATGAATTCCTTGGCACCAGAGCACTAAAAATTTGTGTGTAAAACTATTTAAAAGTACATTGCAGACTGGTTTCAAGCCAAAAAAAAATTAAACATTTAAAACCTTCTATCTTTAAATGTCAAGGTAATTCTTCGATCCAACAAGACAAGTTTGCCTGAATTTTTCATCTCAAAAACTTTAAAATACCGTTACATTTATTTTGCTGCCTCTTCTCGTTCTAGGGATACTTGATTTTGTCTATTTTTTTTCAAAAATAGAACACTGTGCCGCGTAAAATTGTAGGTCCCTCCATTTGTGTAACAACTAGAAGACGCCCCCCAAAACTTGTAGTATAAGCTCTGCCAAACTTATTATTATTTTGAATCCACTATCCGAGAGAAATGACCAGTAAAATCCACATCGCCCGTGTGAGTAAAGTCCAAGTTTAGTTAAGTGGTAGGTCACCCGAAATATTCTGAAAGAACTCCTTTGATAATACTTAAGTTATTCTCGGAAAAGTTCAGGCGTTGCTTAGACTATTTTGTGAAATATGCTTTAGACCTGGAAGAAATGATTAATCGATTAATTAATTAGTCAACTAGTCGATTAGCAAGAGGGCATTGTCCCAGTAGCGGTTTCTATGAGATTCGAACTCGTCTTTTGCCTTTTCCTACGGAAGGTTCCTGGCCAATGAAATGGATTGAGGCTGAAGTATAATATGAACAAAGATAGTCTGGTAGACCAAGCCTAGTTGCCAATAGGCGTATGAAAAGAACTGGCGAAAATATAATTTAATTGCAGCATAAACATATATTGTTGCCTGAAAAAAATCTTTAGTCAAAATAGGGCACTAAGTCGATTGGTTGAGAAAACAGAAGATTTATAAAAAATTGCACCAACATTGACTTAAGGCACTCAATAATTTTTTTTTTGTATTTTGATAACATTAAGAAAAAAATTCAAGCGATGTAAAGTTGTTTACTTCTTAATGTAATTTTCTTATTACTATTTAATTTACTTTAATATAATTTGTTTTTTTAATTTTCCTCGAAATTGGTTTTGATTAGCTTATTAGCAGCCTAGCAATTTGCTTGTGTTTACGTGCGCTACAATTTTTTTTTTAGAGATCTTATCACTACCTTCAGCCCAAAAAAAAGTGCCATAACGGCTGCATTACTTGCAGTTTCAGTGCGTGTTGGAGGTCAACAAAAAGTAAAAAACAAAAACATAAAAAATCCGTAACTATTAAACGAAGAAAAATATGTGAAAAATAAAAAAAAGAAGGCAAATACAAATTGAAATATTCCTTCATGCCGAGCTGCCTGCCTGCCTGCCTGCCTGCCAGCCGGTCTGTCTCATTGACGTGACTGCTACTGTTTGACTCTTTGGGTTGCTATTATCTTGAACTCTTTGGCCTTTCGGAGATATAACAATTTAATGCGTTTATTGTGATTTGCAAATGCTTGGTGCGTACATATATACGCACATATTTTCGCATTTTGCAATAACTGTTGCCATAAATCAATAAAGCGACATAATTTCAATGCAAATATTTTTGGTATAAAAAGTTGTATTGCATTCTGAGCAGTCATCAGTTGAATTTGTGAACTCACATAGCACAACACAGACCTTCCCAAAAAAAAAAATTTTAATCAAAATGTTCAAGTTGGTATGTAGATATGCAGGAGACATTGCGTTGTATTCAATAATATTTTAATATTTTACTCTGTTCCTTCACAGGTGGTGTTGTCTGCTTTCCTCGCTGTAGCTGCTGCTGCTCCAGGTTTCATCGCATCTCATCCAGTCGTCTATTCGGCGGCACCCGCTGCCACTGTTGCCGTACACGAACCCGTTCTCACCAAAGTTGGTTCGGTGGTGAAGAGCATCCCTACTGCCGTCTCCCATCAAAGCCAATCGGTTGTTCATAGCTCGGCACACTATGTGCAACCAATCGTTGCACCAGTCATCAAGACTAGCTATGTGGCTGCGGCACCAGTCGTGCATACATATTCAGCGCCCATTGTGAAGACCATCGCTGCACCTGTGGTACTCAAGGCGTGGTAAATTCGACGCGATTTGTGATATGAAATTTTGGATCAGTTGTTGGACATGATACTTTCCTTTTTTGTTCTTTTAATTTTGTTTTTGTTCGTTTATGTCAAAAGTACCTTCAATTTGTGATAATTAAAATGCTTGCTTAGAAAAAAAACAAGCCTCTAAAATATGTTTCCAAATTTTTTTATATTTTATTTAGTAGAGTTCTAGATAGCTATTCAAATTCATATTTAGGGATCGCTTACTTTTTATTTAACATCTAGGCCAAATCCGGAAGCCTAAGATGAATCTGAGAGTACGGAACAAAGTTTTTAAGGGATTCTACCCCTTCTTCGTCAACACAAATTCTACAGAAATTTTTATACGGAACTCCCAACTTGGCAGCTACGTTGCCAAGAGGTCAGCGTCCCATAAGTATTTCTTTCAGAGGCTTTACGCTCTGTTTGTCAAGGTCAGCAGACTTTATGTAATCTGTTGATAAAGATATGACCAGAGCAAACGCTATAATCTGCATTCGTCCTGTTATTGATCCTCACTTGGGTAAGTAGAAATTCCAGGGACGGGTGTATGCTTGGACACTCCTCCGCTTTCTTATTTTATTGTATAGTTTAGGAGTGTGGTCAGGCTAGGTTAAATTTCGTTGGAGGGTCGGAAGGAAGTACACCAAGGCCGTTACCTTATTCATTAAAACGTTGGTCCCTACACCAATGAGACCCTCCCGATAAGTTCTTTGCTACTGTAGCTGTTAAAATGGCTCTTAGTGCAGGCGATTCTAGGAGCTCTCAGAAATCCGTGAAAAATTGTGCAGACTGTTAAATAAAGCCAAGCATAAAGGGCGCTAGATGGTTTAAAATTTTTCTACGAAGGTATCTCCAAAACTCCCAGCTTCCGCGGGGTCAAATAAAGCATTATCAAAGGAAAGGCAATTTCCCTGCTTACCAGGTTTTTTTCGAAGACTTCTACCTTAGAATACAAGCAAGATGTCACGTCCCTCGGACTGGAGACAGGCAAGAAACATTGTCACCTAGCGGTCAGTAAGATAGATGCGAAGCTCAGGCCCCTGGGGTAAATAAGATCCATTCAGTCATGCTACAGCACGGCGCGCCGCGGCGGTAAGGAGCTACTGCTGAAACTAGTGGACATAATAAAGGGAAGTCTTGCGTTTGCCTATGTCGCACGGGTGTGGAGGAGAGCAGGAGTACTTTTTATACTCAATGTTAGTAAAAGAGATTATTCACCAGCAAAATCTTTCAGGCCAATAAGCTAAGCCTGTTTTGAAGGGAATGGAGAATAAAATAAATAGTCGTATTGCAAGTGCCATACTTTAATTGCTGAAATCGGTCCAGGCAAAATTGTAGTACAAATAAAAACTATAAAGTATTGCCCACAAGGGGATAAGTTCTATTTCCTTTTCTGTAGATCAAAGTTTTGGATGAACTCTTTCGGCATTCCTATGACAATGGAATCCACTGCCCAGTATATGGGTATGACTTAGCCATCATTATTTCGGATAAGCTCGAGAGCACACTCTGTGATGTAGTCCAAAGAGCTTTTCGAGTAACGAATGGATGGGTGGGGTCCAAATTGCGGCGCGACATAAACCCCACAAAAGCAGTCTTTATTTTATTATATTGTAAGGAACATAAATATGTATGGCGTCGAGACTAGTACTGTCAACGAAGTAATGTATCTCGGACCAAGCCTGCTCACCAAACTTGTATAAAAGCCGCATGCTTACAAGAGTACCTCCATAGTAGATGAGAACCCTAATGCTGTGCAAGCGTTTTCCAGGCAAAAAGTGAGCCCGTAGCCATCAATTTCTGTTGTGGTTGTTTACCCTGATAGTACAACCTACTATAACAACCTTGTGTCTCAAGAACTAGCTGCGATTAGGATATTACTAATTAAACTACAACGACTGGCATGTGTATGTGAACAGGATCACTGCGCACCTGTTCGACGAAAGCGCTGGAAACAATTCTCGAACTTGAGCCTATTCACATAACGATAGATTAGGCTACTAACGAACTCTACTAAATTTAGCAAGGGATATGGGAAAGGAAGGGTCATTTCCTTTAGGTATAAACAGAAATTAGAGACACATAGCCAAAAATCGTAGTTTCTGAACAACAAAGCAACCTGCAATAACTCCTTCCTTGAGGACTCATTCATTCAAATACTTTGCACTTTCTGCTCTAGAAAGAATTTAGGCAGGTATGTTCTGGCCTAGAACCAAGGAGTCCGCTCCTATGGGGAAATATCAGAGCATATTTCAGGCGGAAATCTACGTCGTTGATAAGCAGCAGCTAACACTCAAATCGGCCCAAGCCCTTCCTCAATGCTAGTTTCAATACTACTAAGCAAGAGCTCGGGAAAGGGAGTAACTGTTAGAGCGTCTAATTAGCCTACCAAAAAATAAAAAAAATTGTGTACTGTATCTTTATAAGTACACTTTAGACTGAGAAGACTTCTAGAGATATATGTCTTTTTTGACTTCGGACTATAGCACTTCCTTATCAACCACTTTACAACACATCAAATTGCAACACAAAACTCCAATGCTTAATATCACATCATACCAAATAGACAGCACATGACATCGCACAATGCGATATATTATCACATCACGTCACATCAGTATATCACATGATAAAAGAAGTTATCAAATCCCTTCATATCAACAATATCGCTCGAAATCACAAATTATGAAATCACATAAGCTGACATCACATCAGGTTTGTCTATCAATAAGACACCGTCATTAAAATAATTCATGTATCTTATTATAATTGACTACACGAAAACTTACATACATACATACGAGTATCTTCTACCAGTTATAACGTGAGGTAACTCTTTCGTTTGCTACTTGCAACGAAACAAAAAAAAAATCTCAAACCAAATGCCCACACAAATGCAACGCACTAACGAAAAGCCTGCTTGTGGCAGCACCTTGAAGATTGGGGCAACAACATGTCTTGCCATTGCGTACACGCACAACGCACAACGCACAACGCATGAACATGAACTTGAAATACTTCCTCTATGTTTGTATGTGCGTTTGTGTGCGTATGCAATTTCGGGTTTAGCTGCATAAAAAATGTACACAAAAAGTATGAAATTGGCGCGACAAAGCAAAAATAGAAAACAAAAACATAAACAACAAACACCAACAAAAAAAAGCCAATAGTTGCATCAACCGAAAGCTCTTTGAAAAATAATACCATAAAATATACAAATAAACAAATGCGAATGCGACTGCGTGGATTTTCACGGTCAAGCCTGATGTACTATTTGGCTGCAGACAGTCGGCGCGGCAGGCACGGCAGTTGAAACTGTTTTTATAGCCAAGTTAAATAAATTTAAACATGCCACTGGCAAAGAGCATTAAAGTTATTGTATGTACTTGTAGTTATGTAGCTATGTATGTAGCTATGCAAGTGCGCAAGCGTGTGCGTGATGCAATCGCAGCAAATTTAATGATTGCTTTTAACTTGTAGTATGGCTTTTGGAAAAATGCTTTTATGTAGCAGAATGTTTATAAGTTTTTTTATTTTTGAGTAGAGGCAGTGCAATTTTTATTTGTTGCCGCAGTATGTCAACAGCTTATCGTGGCGGACAAAAGCATACAAGCAATGCGGCCCACTATGCCACTAAACTTACATACCTGCATATGTACGAATGTATGTATATGCATTAGGGTGGTCCAAAAATGCATCTGGGGGAAAAAGTGAAGTCAGAATTTTAATATGATTGTTCTATATAGAAAAATTAGATCCCTGTTTTTTCCATTTTTTTTTATATCTATGGGACGAAAACATTTTTCGTTGAAATGGTATAGAATTCTTGAAATCAATATTTTTCGATTGGAAAAATCTGTTCTTCACTAGACTTTCAGCAATAAATAATACCCAATTATTTAGTTTATAATTTTTTAATACTAGCTATTTTTTATGGGAATTATAAAAAATAGTTGATATTAAAAAATGGTTTAATAAATAATTGGCTATTATTATTGAAAGTCTCCTGAAAAGAAAAAAATTCAGGAATTCTATACCTTTTCTATGACAACTTTTTTTTTGGAAAACTTTGAGCAACCTCTAAACATTTTTTTGATTTAAAAAAAAAAAAAAAGGTATAATTTTTGCGATATAGAAAAATATTAGGTGGGGAGAGCGTTAAAACTCCGACTTTACATTTTTTTTTAGCCCACCCTAATGCGCATCCAAATGTATTTACATATGTATGAATAGCAATGCCGGCATCGACGCGCGTAACGGTTTATAGCAAGTTTTCGAGTCTTGGACTGTGGAAAAATGAAAATGTCTGTGCTGCTATTTGAATTGTTTTTGTTATTGGTACAATTTAGTTTTCATATGGCACACATTTTTACAATAAAAGTCAGCCAACGCTACGCTGTAAGTAAGACCGGCCCACCGACCCACCGACCTGGCCTACCACTTTGCACTATTCGGTCATAATTTGCAGTCCAATGCTTTGCCACCAACCGAAAATGCGACCAGCCCGGCATTTTTCACTTCGGGTGTTATTTGTTGTTTAACGTTTTTTTCGTTAATTTTTTATTTATTTTTTAATTGCTTATTTTCATTGTGGATTTTCTTCTTCTGCATTTCTGTGTAGATTTAAAACTTTATTTTTATTCAAATGTCAGTGTCTGTTTTTTTTTTGGTGGAAATTTGCTGGTTTACTTGAACGGTATAAAAGAGCAGGCGTTGGTCAGCACCGATCAACAGTCACAACGGTAATTCACTGCAGAACAGACCACAGACTACAATTTGCCATCAAAAATAAAAAAAGTTGCACATTCAAAAGGATAAAGCAAAATGTTGAAGCTGGTGAGTAGACGTGACGCATAGACTTTTCAACGAAATCATATCCACAAGTATCCTTTTTAAACCAAAACATTTTCCTCTCTCTCTCTTGCAGGTTGCATTATCTACTTTACTCGCTGTGGCGGTTGCACGTCCTGGCTACCTTTCACACGCACCTTTGCTCTACTCAGCGCCAGCTACCGTCATCCATGAGCCTGTTTTGGCTAAAGTCGGCGCTATAGTAAAGAGCTATCCCACCGCTGTATCCCACCAGAGTTCGTCGGTTGTTCATAGCTCAGCCATTGCCGTGGAGCCAATTCTTGCACCGATTTTGAAGACTACTTACACAGCGCCGTTGTTGCATGCCGCTCCGATTTATAAGTCCATTGCTCTGCCATCTCTACACACTTCACATTCGGCTGGTTGGTGGTAAGGGGGTGGTTGGTTGTTGGAGTTTGACTGAAATTTAATTCATACACACATACAAACAAACGCATCCGCACAAAGTGGCAATTTGTAAGTGGAGCTATCGTTCTAGTACCTGCCAGTTGTTCATCGTTGGTTTTCATCTTCATAGATTTTGTAAATATTCTATGTGCACTGTTATATTTGTGTACAATTGAGTGCCCCTACTTTTTTGTAAATAAATGTTATAAGAAAATAACAAATTGAAGTTTAATTATCAAGCTGTTGTAAATAGCTTCTTTCAAGATCTGCCAATAGAATCTTCCGAAACAGAAATTTATGAAGATAACGCTGCATTTGATACAAAAAGAGCAGAAAAATGTTTAGCATGTTTAAGAGAAAAAAAATTAAATATATCACGAACTCGTCCCGCAATTGCTCTAAAAATAGTCCATACTAACATATGATGTAGTTAAAGAAAACGTTCTCTAAAAACTACGAACGAAACAACGAATTTAATCAGCGTTGTCCGAGTCATGACGTTGTTAGAGCCATGACGGTGTGCTTCAATCGATAATGCGGAATTCACACATTAACCGTCTTTATAGAGCTTGGTTTTATCCATAATCTCTACCGCCTTTTGGCTCCCACACTCAATGGCAACTGCACATCAATCTGACACAAACCAACTCTATCAGCATCTCAAAGTGAAATCACCACCACCTCGATCCCAGCACTAGGAGGTTGAATTCCGCGCCAAAGGGGGGGTTCTGGAAAAATATTTTTTTTTATTTTCACTTTTATTTCAACATATTTTGATTAAAAGAAGAACACTGTATTCTGTATTTCTGGATTAATGTACTCAAATGAATGTTCCATTTGATATCCATATTAAGTTCTTTTAGTTAAATTTTGCTGAATCGAAAATTAATGGCAACTAATATCCTAGGGGATAACACTTACTTTATAAGCAGAGCTTTCTTTTACTACCTATAAATAATAATATTGCATCTTAATTTTCTAAACAAAAAATTAAATTAATGGACGATGAAAAATAGGCGGCTACTTTATGAAAAAATGTTTCTAGATTGGGGAGATTTAGAAAACTTTCCAATTGATAATCATATTATGATATTTTGTTTTATTTGTAACTAATTTCGAATAGGTGGCAACATTATATGAACGTTATCGGTGATGCTAGCTATGCAAATAATCTTAGAATGCAAACATTAATGAAATACAAAATTTCGTTAAAATCATTAGGAGCATCTAAATGTTCGACTATTTACGCAGATTTTTCAGATTTTTTTTTATTATGCGGTTTTATAGCCCATTAAATTCTACTAACGGGTGATTTTTTTGAGGTTAGGATTTTCATGCATTAGTATTTGACAGATCACGTGGGATTTCAGACATGGTGTCAAAGAGAAAGATGCTCAGTATGCTTTGA